>NW_025859587.1:11664-35666 GCF_002878395.1 Capsicum annuum
TAAAGATTCCATCTTGGGAATCACCCAATATCAACAACATGATCATCAACACCCAATAATATAGAAATCGTACTTTATAATGAAAAAGAGGGTTTTTGAGCTTTATGGATGAAAGAGATTCGTAAATCAACTCACGCATACTATTATATAGCAAAACAAACAAGCATCAACATGGGTATTATCATATCACCACAATCAACCAAGCTTTTGTATTTTAAAGATTGATTCTTGAACTCCACAAATAAAAGGAATCCGTAGATGAACACTACGCAAACCTTGGAAAGGAGGTTCTTGATGATTGACGGAGGAATTTCCTTGAAATTTAATCTTCAAGCTTGATTGTGAAACCCTAGTTGTTTTTATCCTATGGTGCTCTTGGATGATGATCTTTGAGATGTTAATAGGGTTGTAATGTGTTTAGAAGCTATATATTTCGTAGGGTTAAGTTTAGGGACGTGCAAGGAGTGTTAAAAGACTTAATTACCCTTAAAATAACTCAAAACAGAGTGTTTTTGGTATTGGAACTGACTTAGGTGGATCCCAAGTGATCGCCTATGCTTGGGTTGGGCTGCACCGAACCAATATCCTATGCTTTGGTTAGGCGGCGCCTAACCAATCGCCTATGCTTACTGTCTCTCACAAAAATGGGCATAACTTTTCGCTTGAGTATTGGATTAAGGCAAAATTGGTATCGTTGGAAAGCTAATTCAATTATATAAAATTTGGTGGGTATAAATCAGCCAAAATACCACATTAAAATCAAGTTATATTCGTTCAAAGATGACCCTTGCAAAACCAAACACCAAAACTTGATGGATTCAGAAACTCATAGCTAGTATTACCTTAAGTGACTCATATGAACATGCTTAATGTATCATAAGCTATATTATTGCTAGAATACTCATTGTAAGTCATTCACTAAAATTCTACTCACAAGATAGGAGGTTTCATATGTAGGAAAATAGTTCGTTTCCTAGCTTAGAAATATACAGGGTATTACAGGTAAACCAGTCATAAAATCTATATTCACTTCTTCCCACTTCCAAGTGGGGATACTAAACTCTTGAAATGTACCACCATGTCTTTGGTGCTCTACCTTAACCTGTTGACAAGTTGCACATTTAGCTACGAACTCCACTACATCCCTTTTCATACTATTCTACCAATAGTTCTCCCATAAGTTGCTGTACATCTTGGGAGCACTTGGATGAATAGAATAACGTGCACCATGTGATTCTGCCATAATTCTCTACCTTAAATCATCAACACGAGGCACACATAATCTACTTTGGTATCTCAACATACCATCTCCCCCTTGGGAAAAAACCTCTACCTTTTGGGCTTTAACTAACTCCTTCAGTTTGACCAAGCTAGAATCCATATCTTGCTTTTCTTTCACTTCTAAAACTAGGGAAGATTCAAAACTAATCTGAACCGAAACATTACCTTCAGTAGAATCAACCAACCTAACACCCAGCCTAGACTAACGATGAACTTATCGAGCTAATTCTTTCTTATATTTCTCCACATGAGCAACACTTTCCATAGACAATCTACTAAGGGCGCCTACTACAATATTGGCCTTGCCCGGATGGTACAACACACTCATATCATAGTTCTTCAACAAATCTAACCACCTTCTCTGATGAAGATTCAACTCCCTCTAAGTAAACACATATTGTAAGCTTTTATGGTCCATGAACACATCTATATTCACCCCATACAGATAATGTGTCCAAATTTTCAAAGCAAATACCACGACAGCTAATTCCAGATCATGGGTTTGGTAATTTTTCTCATGAGGCTTCAACTATCTAGAAGAATAGGCTATGTCCTTACCTCTTTGCATTAACACACAACCCAAACCAACTCTAGAGGCATCACAATACACCACGAAACCATCTGTACCATCAGGTAATGCTAACACTGAGGCTGAAGTGAGTCGAGTCTTCAACTCCTAAAAATTCTTCTTGCAGAAATCTAACATTGGAACTGAACTTTCTTTTGGGTCAATATAGACATAAGATATGTAATAGATGAGAAACCTTCAAAAAACAGTGGTAATATCTATTTAGACCCAACAAACCCCTAATTTCTGATGGAGATAGGTATAGGCCAATTTCTTACAGCTTCTGTCTTTTAGGGATCAACTCTAATGCCATCAGTGGAAATAATATGATCGAGAAAGGCTACTGGCCTTAGCGAAAATTCACACTTGCTGAACTTGGCAAACAATTAATGATCTCTAAGAGTTTGCAAGACAATTTTAAGATGGTCTGCATGGTCATCCATACTAAGAGAGTATACGAGGATATCATCTATGAACACTATGACAAACATATCTAGATACTGCTTGAACACTCGATTCATGAGGTCCATAAAAGCTGCTGGAGCATTAGTTAGCCCGAATGACGTGACTAAAAACTCAAAATGACCATAGCGGGTTCTAAAGGCTATCTTTGGAATAGCACATTCCCTAACTTTAAGCTGGTGATAGCCGGATCTAAGGTCTATCTTTTAGAAATAACTTGCTTCTTTCCACTGATCAAACATGTCATCAATTATAGGAAGAGTATATTTGTTCTTGACTGTGACCTTATTTAGCTGATGATAGTCAATGGAAATCCACAAGAACTATCTTTCTTTCACACGAATAGGACAGGAGTGCCCCATGGAGAAACACTAGGCTTTATGAAACCTTTATCTAAAAAAACTTTGATTTCCTCCTTCAACTCCTTAAGCTCAGCGTGAGCCATACGATAAGGAGAGATAGAGATAGGCTGAGTATCTGGAAGAAGGTCAATACCAAATTCTATCTCTCTATCGAGAAGTACCCATGGGAGATGTTTTAGGAAACCATCAGGAAACTCATTCACTAAATCAACTGATTGAACTGTTGGAGTCTCAGACTTAGTATCTTTAACTCAAACTAGATGATAAATACAACCTTTGGATATCAACTTTCTAGCTTTAAGATAAGATATGAATCACTCTTGGGAGACACTGAATTAGTGGACCACTCAAAGATTAGCTCATCTGGAAACTAAAACTTAACCACTCAGGTGCGACAATCTATAGAAGAAAAACAAGAATAGATCCAATCCATACCAAGAATAAGATCAAAGTCAACCATATCTAATTCTTTCAAATCTGCTAACATGACTTTGTGAAGGATAGTGATAGGATACTTTTTATAGATTTTCTTATCACAAATGACTCACCTACTGGGGTAGAAACCAAGAAGGGCTCGGGAATCTTTTCAAAGCTCATATCAAAATTCATGGCAATAAATGGGGTCACATAAGAAAAACTTAACCCGGGATCTAACAACATATTCACATCAAAATGAAAGACACGAAGCATACCAATAACAACATCAAACGAATCTTCCTGCTCCTGGCATGAGGGTAAAGCATAAAATTAGTTCTGGCACTGACTGCCAGCAATACTAGATGATGCGCCTTGAGGAGGAGCTAGTGCACTGTTAGCCTGAGTCTGGGGACGAATATCTCTATTTCCCTACTTAGCATACGGATATTATCTAATGCTGTGACCCAACTTACCATATCCAAAACAACCTTTCTGACCAGCCAAACACTCACTAGGATGATTCTTACCACACTTAGCACACTGAGGATGATTGGGCCTACCACCTACACTACTCTGAGATTTGGACATAGAAGACTTACCCCACTAATCTTGCCTATTTCTGAGTACAGGAGCACTGGCTGAAGACGGTGCAGGCATAGATGTACGATTTTGAAATTGCAAATGATTTCCTTCTCTAGACCTATTCTAACCATGATCAAACTGCCCTATTCTAGCCCTCTTATTTACTATCTCTATTTCCTTCATCTTTTCTGCCTTAATCTGCTGAGCATGCATCATCAACCTAGAAAGGTCCATGTCTCTATTGAGCATAGCAGTCCTACACTCTTTAACCACCAACCCTGATACATTGGTCACAAACTTACTCATGCTTGACCTAGGGTCAACCATCTAAACAGGGGAATACTTAGACAACTGGTTAAACTTGAGACAATACTCCTTCACTATCATGGATCCCGCCTTAGCTAAATAAAATTTTCTATCTTAGATTCCCTTATCTCAAGTGGGTAGAATTTGTCTAAGAACGTATCCAGAAACATCTGCTAAGTCATAGGAGCTACATTCTCCCCTCTACTCTTCTTCCACATCACCACCCAATCATAAGTAATATCCTTTAGCATATAGTATGCTAATTCTACACTCCCCTCTTCAAAAACATGCATAATTCGAGTGATCTTCTTCACCTCATCAGGATATAGCTATGGGTCATCACCAACTTTTGACCTAAAGAATTCTGGCGGGTTCATTCTCATGAAATCTTGAATCTTGGCTGCAACAAAATCCTTATCCCACTAAAATAGGACTATAGCCTGACGATTACCTTGAACGTTATCTATCACAGCTTGGGTTAGCGACTGAAAAGCTACCCAAAACTCTGCATGTGACACATTCTCATTCAAAGGATCTGCGGGCTAAGGTGTCCTTATCTTTCCTACGGGCATTAGCTCTGTGAGGAGGAATATTCTATCATAAAAGAGCATAAGTTAATAGCAGATAGAGACAGCTGTAAGCACGATGGATTATGAAAGAAAAAAAGATTTTTCTAAAATGCTCCATAGCCTCTTGCTCATAGATGTAGTGCGCTTCACACCGAAGATCAAGACTCTATATAACATGGCTTGTCTGACTCCTTAGGACTCTCTAAACCTTAGGCTGTAATACCAAGTTTCTAACTCCCTAAAATCTAGTTTTTGGGATGCCAAATGGTGCTCCAAACTACAAGTAGTCCCGAGCTAACCCTGGCTACCTTCTAACATATATGAATCTCAACATAGGGAAATATAAGCATAAATCAAGATGAAATGCTGAAAACTATCTGAATATATTTGAAAGTACTACTCTCATCAATTTGATTAAACAAATGCTGAAAATCTAAGTACTAACTCAAAGGTCTAAATCTAAATCTAACAGTTTGACAAGCCTCTACTATCTGAATCTAGAGAGTCACTGGGACAGGCCTCAGCTGACCCAACTATCTTAAATAAGTAAAGACATATCTACTAGTAACTTGGAAATATGAATAACTAAGTCCTCAAAATTATGAGGACTCACCAACTGTAGGGATGTAGATACGATGCTCGAAGATCAATCACGCTGCTGAGACTGAGCACTTGTACCTACATTATATAACAATGTAGCACATAGACATATATGAGGATCAGTAGTTTGAGGATGTACTGAGTATATGGGGGTACATCCAGTAAGTAAACAATATCATCACAGTTTAGAAAATCATGCATGCTAAATCTAATTGACTCACATAAGCTTGAGTAAATATGAAGTCCGAAAGTCAATATCATGAATAACAAAGCATATAGTCAAAATCTTGTGAGTCATTACACTTAGTTCTAAAATCTATATTATGTTCTTATTCTCAAATCATATAGGCTAAGTGGAATCTATAAGTCTGTCTAGAAAATACTTTGTCAAAGGGAAATTCTTTCAAAACTATTTTGTAAGGGAGATATTTCAAAGCTTTAGGGAAAAACATTTTATCTTAAGGGAGTTTGTCTTTACCGACATAAATCATGCGAGCAACATGGAGTCCAATATCTCGTCCTCCTAAGGAGGAAACCTCACATTGGGGACAGGTATAATACTCTTGCCAGGGAGTATAACCTACCCATGTGATCTATCATAAGCTAAGTCTGTCATCTATATAGAAATGGGAATGATCTAATAATCTGTACCTACGTTGGCTACGTAGTTCTATGGAAGTAGGATGCACTAAACCCATACTTCCCGGTCGGTGCTAAATACTACTTCCTTTTATTTTCTACGCTCATTCTATTGGAAATCTACTTTAAAACTAGCATAAGGGTTTATCTAAAACCAATTATGTAATCATCTGAGTAAATCTGTAATTAAAGTTATTCTGAGCTCTGTAATC
Organism: Capsicum annuum; assembly: GCF_002878395.1. Taxonomy (NCBI): domain Eukaryota; kingdom Viridiplantae; phylum Streptophyta; class Magnoliopsida; order Solanales; family Solanaceae; genus Capsicum; species Capsicum annuum. The sequence goes on from NW_025859587.1 coordinate 17,663, forward strand.
TGTAATAAACTATAAAGTGAGTTCCATAGCTAATCTGATGTTCAAAAGATCAAAGCTTTACTAAAAATCTATGAAATAATCTAATAATAGAATGCATAAAGCATCATCTTTCTTGAAATAATAGTATTCAATCTTGGGGTAATAACCCATGCTTCAAACTCATGTAAAATTATAGCAGAACATCATGCTTAATATGCTTCTTGAAAACACTTCAATAATATCAAAATAATAAATCAAGAATCTCAATATCATGCTTAAACTCAATTGGGAAAATCTGGAAAATTGCATTAGACGCATAATTATATGAAAATAGTCATGCAATTCAACATTCAATCACTTGAAATCTCAAAATCTTCAAATAATAAAAATTGGGTAAGAACCCTAATTGCAAATCATGTAAATTTAACTTAAAAAGATAGTTTTGGCACAACGACAAAAGATTGTCCTTGTTCATAAACCCACATACCTTAGATGATGAACTAGATGCACAAGCTTGCTTTTTGAGACTCTATTCACACTCTTGAATGAAGATTCTTAAAGCTCTTGGTCTACGAATCTTAAATCTTGATTCAATTTGGAGAATGGATGGTGGAATCTTGAGTTTCTTAGAAATGAATATTGAAGCCTAGGGTTTTGGATGAGAGTAATTTTGATGAAACTTAGAATATAATGCTTCTAAGAAGGCTTTAATCGCATGTTTGGACGGTTCGGGGTTGGGGAAAAGTCCAAAGTACCCCCTTTTAACTCCTGATTGAAACTGGAAAAATGAACTGAGGGCCCCAATTTTTGGCCTTGATGCAACGCGCCACAATCGTGCCAAGCCACTGGAAAATGCCAACTGGGAACTGGGAAGTCTTTGCGATGCGGGGTCATCACGGTGCCCTTTGGAATACCATTTTGGCACATGGCGCAACGTGCCGTTATTGCGCTGGACCTCTAAAAATTGACCACTAAGAAGTTGGCCCTCTTCGCAATACTCTAATATTGTGGACGACCACTGGAAAATGTCAATTAGGAATTAACACTGCTCCGCGATGCGCTAAGGGTCCAAATGATGGTGTTTTATGACAGAAACTTAAAATAGCCATAACTTCTTACCCTATTATTGAATTTAGGCAAATCTTATATCGTTGGAAAGATTATTCAATTTCCAACGTCGTGGAAAGTTCAAATCTAAAGAATTCCACTTAAATTAAACCTCATTTATTATAAAAGATAATCCTTGATATTTTTCGGGATGAGTTTAAGCTAGGGAAATCATGAGGTATTACAATATCTCTCCCTTGGGAACATTTGTCCTCAAATATGGCTAAACTGAAATTTTTGAGAAATCTGAGAGCATAAGATAGTAAGCACAACTGAAATGAACTGAATATCTAAATCTAAATCATTCTAAGCTTCTGAAAAATCTGAGAGTGCATGAACTTACATGAGGACAATTATATAACTGAATTTGTGATTAGAAAAGGACTGAATTAAGAAAGAGTATTACCTTCTACTAAATCTGAGGTTGCGGAGAAGAGGTGAGGATACTTGGCTCACATGTCTGCTTCTGCTTCCCAAGTGGCACCCTCAATGGACAGATTCTGCCAAAGAATTTTGACTAAGGGAACTTCTTTATTCCTTATTCTACGGATCTGATGATCTAGAATCTCAACTGGAGTCTCTTTGTACGAAAGGTTGTAATGAATATGTGATATTTCTAAAGGAGCTACAACAGTGGAGTCATCGATACTCTTCTTAAATATAGAGACATGGAATACAGGATGAATTACTGACAAGTCTGCAGGCAACTCAATCTCATAAGCTATTTTCCTAACACGACTTAGAATTCTACAAGGGCCAACATAGTAGGGACTAATCTTCCCCTTCTTACCAAATCTCTTCACCCCTTTTATGGGTGAAATCTTCAGATACACAAAATCACCAACTTCAAACTCGAGGTCCCTTTTTCTCACATCTGCGTAGGATTTTGATGACTCTGGGATATTTTCAATCTCTCTCTAATCAAGTTAAATTTCTCCATAGCTTCAAACACTGAATCAGGCCTAAACAAAGTAGCCTCACCCACTTCAAACCAACCTATGAGTGATCTATATCTCCTCCCATAAAGAGCTTCAAATGGGGCTATCTGAATGCTAGCATGATAACTGTTGTTATTTATAAACAAACTCAATTAGTGGCAATTGCTCATCCCAACTACCCTTGAAATCAAGAGCACATGCCCTCAACATATCTTCTAAAGTTTGGATGGTCCTCTCTACTTGACTATCTATTTGCGGGTGAAAAATCAAACTAAGATGAATTTAGGTGCCAATACCCTTTGAAAGGCTTTCCAAAATAGGGAAGTAAACTGAGTACCCCTATCTAAAATGATAGACAAGGGGACTCCATGCAGTCTGACTAACTCTCGGATGTACAACTTAGCATAATCTTCAACTGTATAGGATATATGAATAGGAAAGAAATGTGATGACTTAGTCAATCTGTCTACAATAACCCAAATCAAATCATGATGATGATGCAATTAGGGTAAACCAGTCACAAAATGCATATTCACTTCTTCCCACTTCCAAGTGATCATACCAAACTCTTGCAATGTACCACCAGGTTTTTGGTGCTCTACCTTAATCTGTTGACAAGTTACACATTTTTCTACAAACTCCGCTACATCCCTCTTCATACTATTCTACCAATAGATCTCACACAAGTCGCGGTACATCTTGGTAGCACCTGTATGAATAGATAACATGCACCATGAGCTTCTACCAAAATTATCTGCCTCAAATCATCAATACAAGGCACACACAATCTACATTGGTATCTCAATACACAGTCTCCCTCTTGGGAGAAAACCTCTACCTTTTGCTCTTGAACTGACTCCTTCAGTTAGTCCATGCTAGAATCTATATCTTGCTTTGCCTTCACTATCGAAACTAGGGAAGATTTAGAACTACTCTGAACCCAAACATTACCTTCAGCTGAATCAACCAACCTAACACCCAACCTAGTCAAATGATGAACTTCTCGAGCAAATTATTTTTTATCTTTATCCATATGAGCAACACTGCCCATAGACAATCTACTAAGGGCGTCCACCACTACATTGGCCTTGCCCGGATGGTACAACACACTCATATCATAGTCCTTCAACAACTCAAACTATCTCTCTGATGAAAATTCAACTCTCTCTGAGTAAACATATATTGCGAGATTTTGTGGTCTGTGAACTCATCTACATACACACCATACAGATATTGTCTCCAGATTTTCAAAGTAAATACCATTGCAGCTAATTCTAGATCATGGGTTTGGTAATTTTTCTCATGAAGCTTTAACTGTCTAGAAGCATAGGCTACAACCTTACCTCTCTGCATCAACACAAAACCCAAACCAACTCTAGAGTCATCACAATACACCATGAAACCATCTGTAACATCAGGTAACACTAACACTAGGCAGTAATAGCCAGCTAGACCCAAGAAACTCCTAATGTCTGACGGAGAGATTGGTCTAGGCTTCTGTCTTTTAGGGATCAACTCTAATGCCATCAGCGAAAATAATATCACCAAAAAAGGATATTGGACTTAGCCAAAATTCACGCTTGCTGAACTTGGAGAATAATTAATGATCGCTGAGAATTTGCAAGACAATTTTAAGATGGTCTGTATGGTTATCCTTACTATGAGATTATACAAGGATATAATCTATGAATACTATTTCAAACATATCTAGATACTGCTTGAACACTCGATTCAGAAGGTCCATAAAAACTGCTGGAGCATTGGTTAGCCCGAATGACATAACTAGAAACTCAAAATGACCATAGCGAGTTCTAAAGGCCGTCTTCGGAATATCACATTCCCTAACTTTAAGTTGGTGATAGCGGATCTCAGGTCTATCTTTGAGAAATAACTTGCACCTTGCATTTGATCAAACAAGTCATCAATTATAGGAAGAGTATATTTGTTCTTGACTGTGACCTTATTTAGCTGACAATAGTAAATCCACAAAGAACTATCTTTCTTTTGCATGAATAGGATAGGAGTGCCCCATGGAGAAACACTAGGCTTTATGAAATCTTTATCAAAAAGATCTTTTAGTTACTCCTTTAACTCCTTAAGCTCTATGAGAGACATACGATAAGGAGGGATAGAGATAGGCTGAGTATCTGGAAGAACGTCAATACCGAATTCTATCTCTCTATCGGGAGGTACCCTTGGGAGATCTTCTGGGAAAACATTAGGAAACTCATTCACTACATTAACTGACTGAACTATTGGAGTCTCAAACTTATTGTCCTTAACTCAAACTAGATGATAAATGCAACCTTTGGATATCAAATTTTTGGCCTTAAGATTAGATGAAATGACTCGTGGGAGACACTGAATTATCGGACCACTCAAAGATTGGCTCATCTGGAGACTGAAAATTCACCACTCGGGTGCGACAATCTATAGAAGAATAACAAGAATGGAGCCAATCCATACCAAAAATAATATCAAAGTCAACCATATCTAATTCTATCAAGTATGCTAACATAACTTTGTGAAGGACAGTGATAGGACACTTTTTATAGATTTTCTTAGCAAAAACTGACTCACCTACTAGGGTAGAATCCAAGAAGGGCTCATGAATCTTTTCATAACTTATATCAAAATTCATGGTAATTAAAGAGGTCGCGTAAGTGAAACTTGAGTTGGGGTATAACAAAACATACATATCAAAATGAAAGACACAAAGCATACCAGTAACAACATCAGGTGAATCTTTCTGCTCCTTGCATGAGGGTAAAGCTTAAAATTAGTTCTGGTGCTAACCGCTAGCAGTACTAGATAATGAACCTTGAGAAAGAGCTAGGCGACCTAAAAGAGCTGGTGCATTGTTAACCTTAGTCTGGGGATGAACATCTCTATTTTCCTACTTAGCATACGGATAGCATCTAATGTTGTGACCTAACTTACCACATCCAAAACAACCTTTTTGACCATCCAAATACTCACTAGTATGATTCTTACCACACTTAGCACACTAAGGATAATTGGTCCTACCACCTACACTACTCTGAGATCTGGACATAGAAGACTTACCCCACTGCTCTTACCTGTTTTAGGGTGTAGGAGCACTGGCTGAAGATGGTGCAGGCATAGATGAACGATTCAGAAATTGCGAATGATTTCCTCTTCTAGACCTATTCTAACCATGATCAAACTGCCCTATCCTAGCCCTCTTATTTACTCTCTCTCTTTTCTTTATCTTTTCTGCCTCAATCTACTGAGCATGCATCATCAATTTAAAAATGTCCATGACTCTATTGATTATAGCAGTCCTACACTCCTTAACCACCAACCCAGACATATAGATCACAAACTTACTCATGCTTAACCTAGGGTCAGCCATCTAATCAGGGGCATCCTAAGACAATTGGTTGAACTTGTGGCAATACTCCTTCAATGTCATGGATCCCTACCTCAGGTAAATAATCTCTTCTATCTTAGCTTCCCTTATCTCAAGTGGGAAGAATTTATCTAGGAACGCATCCGGAAATATCTGCCAAGTCATAGGAGCTTCATTCTCCCCTCTACTCTTCTTCCACATTACCGCCCAATCATAAGCAATATCCTTCACCCTATAGGATGCCAATTCTACACTCTCCTCTTAAGAAATATAAATAATTTGGGTGATTTTCTTTACCCCATCAAGATATAACTATGGGTCCTCACCTGCTTTCAACCCAAAGAATTTTGGCGGGTTCATTCTCATGAAATCTCGAATCCTGGCTGCAGCTAAATCCCCAAACTGTAGAGGTGGGATTGTAGACTGATGATTACCGTGAACATTATCTATCACAGCTTGGGCTAGTGCCTGAAAAACTACCTGAAACTCTGCATGCGACACATTCTTATTCAAAGGATCTGCGGGCTGAGGTGGCTGGTTATCATTCCTAAGGGCATTTGCTCTGCGAGGAGGCATATTCTGTCATAAAATAGCACGAGTTAATAGTAGATAAATAAAGCTGTAAGCACAATGGATTATGAAAGAAAAAGAGGATTTTCCTAAAATACTCTATAGCCTCTTACTCATAGATGTGGCGTGCTTCACACCGATAATCAAGACTCTATGTAATGCGGCTTTTCTAACTCACTAGAACTCTCTAATCATTAGTTTTTGATACCAAGTTTGTAACGCCCCAAAATCTAGTTCTCGAGATGCCACACGATGCTCCAAACTATAAGTAGTCCTGAGCTAACCCTGGCTACCTTCTAAAACATATAAATCTCAACATAGGGAAATATAAGCATAAATCATGATGAAATGCATACAAATATATGAATATATCTTAAAGTACTACTCTCATCAATTTGATTAAACAAATGCTGAAAATATGAGTACTAACTCAAACATCTAAATCTGAATCTAACAGTCCGACAAGCCTCTACTATATGAATCTAGACAGCCACTGGGACAGGCCCTAGCTGACTCAACTTTCTTAAATGAGTAAAAACATATCTACTAGTAACTTTAAAATATTAATAACTAAGCCCTCAAAAATATAAGGACTCACCAACTACAGGAATGTAGATAAGATGCTCGATGATCAATCACGCTGCTGAGACTGAGCACCTATACCTACATTATAAGACAATATAGCACATAGAAATATATGTGGATCAGTACTTTGAGGATGTATTGAGTATATGGGGGTGCATGCAGTAAGTAAACAATATCATCACAGTTTATAAAATCATGCATGCTAAATATAAATGACTCACATAAGCTTGAGTAAATTTGAAGTCTGTAAGACAATATCGTGAATAAAAAGGCCTATAGTATAAATCTTGTGAGTCATTACAATTAGTTCTGAAATCTATATTATGTTCTTATTCTCAAATCATTTAGGCTAATTGGAATCTACAGGTATATATCAAAAATACTTTGTCGGAGGGAAATTTTTTCAAAACTGTTCTGTAAAGGAGATCTTTCAAAGCTTTAGGGAAAAATATTTCATCTTAAGGGAGTTTCTCTTAACTGACATAAACATTCGAGCAACATGGAGTCCAATATCTTGTCCTCCTAACAAAGAAACCTCACATTGGAGAGAGGTGTCATACTCTTGCCAGGAAGTATAACCTACCCATGTTATCTATCACAAGCTAAGTTTGTCATCCATATAGAAATGGGAATAATCTAATAATCTGTACCTATGTTGGCTACGTAGTTCTGTGGAAGTAGGATACGCTAAACCCATACTTCCCACTTGGTGCTAAATACTACTCCCTTTTATTTGCTATGCTCATTCTATTGGAAATCAACTTTAAAAATAGCATAAGGGTTTATCTAAAACCAATTATGCTATCATTTGAATAAATCAGTAATTAAAGCTATTCTGAGTTCTGTAATCTACAATAATTTATGAAGTAGATTCCATAGCTAATCTGATGATCAAAAGATCAAAGCTTTACTGAAAATCTGAGAAATAATCTAATAATAGGATGATTAAAGCATTATCTTTCTTGAAATAATAGTATTCAATCTTGGGGTAATAACCCATGCTTCAAACTCATGTAAAATCATAGCAAAACATCATGCTCAATATGCTTCTTAAAAATACTTCAATAATATCCAATTAAAAAATCTAGAATCTCAATATCATGCTTAATTGGGAAAATATGAAAAAATGCATTACACGCATAATTATATGAAAATATTCATGCAATTAAACATTCAATCATTTGAAATCTCAAATTATAATAAAAATTGGGTAAGAACCCTAATTGCAAATCATATAAATTTAACTTAAAAAGATATTTTTGGTCACAAGGACGAAAGGATTATTCTTGTTCATAACCCCACATACCTTAGATCATGAAATAGATGCACAAGATTTCTTTTTGAGACTCTATTCACACTCTTGAATGACGATTATTGAAGCTCTTGTTCTAGGGATTTTAAATCTTGAATGGAGAAAGGATGGTAGAATCTTGAGTTTCTTAAAGATGAATGTTGAATCCTAGGGTTTTGGATGAGAGTAATTTTGATGAAACTTAACATATAATGCTTCTAAAAAGGCTTTAATCTCATGTTTGGACGGATTGGGGGTTGGAGAAAAGTCTAAAATACCCCCTTTAACTCTTGAACGAAATTGGAAAAATGAACTGAGGGCCCCAATTTTTGGACTTTGCATGATGCGCCATAATCGCACCAAGCCACTGGAAAATTCCAACTGAGAACTGGGCAGACTCCGTGACATGGGGTCATCACGGTTTCCATTTGGAATGCCATTTTGGCACATGACGCGACACGCTGTTATTGCGCTGGACCTATAGAAATTGACCAACGGGAAATTGGTGCTCTCCGAGATGCACCAATATCATGGAGGGCCAATGTAAATTGTCAATTATGAATTAACACTACTCCGCGACGCGCCAAGGGTCCAAATGATGGTGTTTTATGACTGGAACTTAAAATAGCCATAACTTCTTGCCCGGTTATTGGATTTAGGTGAATCTTATATTGTTGGAAAGCTTATTAAATTTCCTAAGTCTTGAAATGTTCAAATCTAAATAATTCTACTTAAATTAAACATTATTTATTCTAAAAGGTTATTTTTGATATTTTTTAGGATGAGTTTAAGCTAGGGAAATCGTGGGGTATTTCAACTTACTAGAATTCACCCACTTATCATATTTGAATGTTGTATTCCTATGTAATACAGGAACTTACAATACTATCACACCTCATGCTCAGTGATTTGGTGATTCAGGGACAACTTGAGTCATACTAAAGTGGTAAGCGTCCATCCTTCGGACGACCCATTTCATGTTATGGCTTATATTATTTCCTTAGTATTCCTTTTACATTGGTTTTTGTCTATGGTCGGGGCATATACCGACCGAATGTATTTTGATTCTAGTTAGAGCTTTTGTATGGACAACTGTATACTTGGGTATATCATGGTTTGTTTGGTTTAGTTTGGACGATATGACTTGGTTGGGTTGGTCTCTATTTTAGAGTTATCTTAAAGTTATTATAACTCTAGTGTTCTATCTTGTTATAATTGAAATTCATCTGACATGGGTTGTAGATTGGTTGGTTGGATTAGGTATGGGAGGTGGTTTCTGATCCTTATTGAACTTAAGCTACCCGATACGATTAGTCCCTAGTTCGGGTCATGTTAGATTGGTATCAAAGCCTAGCTTTTGATTTCATGGAGTGTCCACAAAGCCGTGTCGAGTAGAGTCTCTTTTATAGGTGTGTAGCATGCCACACTTGTAAGGGAAAGGCTACCAGGCATTTATGAATATTTCACTTTCTTGTTGCTCTATTTTTAGGCTATAGAGTTTAAGGTCTTGAACCCTTCCCTAAATCATCTTTTGTTTACCTTTTAGATTATACCGTTGAATAATCTGAAGCTCATGGAAACTCATTTATTCCACTCAAGGATGACATAGATGGATCTCGCTCAATTCATGAGGTACAGACTTGGTCAAAGGTCAGAGCTTTTGATTCCCCTCATGGAGTTCCACTGGCCTCCACTAACCCTACTTTGAAATATGACACTCATGCTCAGTCACCTTAAAAAGATGTTACCAATATGTTGAGTTTTAATATTATATTTATTTATTAACCCTAATAGTGGACTTGTTATAATGCCAGTCTGATCCTATTTGCATGATAAGGAATAAAGAATGGGCAACAATTAGGCAGATCAAAAAGTCCTAATATTAAGACCAGGGTTGGGGTTAGAGAAATAGCAGTAGAGCTAGTGAAAAGTAGTTTAAGCAAGGGAGCCTGAGGAGTTTCTATGTGGTTGTTAATATCCCTTATCCTTAGTCTTCTGTTAAATATCATTTTCTAGATGGTAGAGCTCGTCATCCCCACCCTATACTCCATTTTGTTTTCTTGGTCAGTTATACCGCAGTTATTGCTATAAAGGGAGGAATCAGTGTCATAGTTGTGGTATGTTGGTTCAATGCAATGGGATTGTCCCACGAGTATTTCCACTAGGATAAATAGGATACTAGTCGCTACCTCATCAGCTCCGGCACTAAAGGGTGCACCATCTGGCTTCGCTGATCAAAACCATCTCTATGCTCTTCCTAATCGGTAAGAGTCTGAGGCATCTCCTGATGTCGTTACTGGTATGTTGAAAATCTTTTTCTATGATGTGTACTATTTACTTAATTCAGGGTCTATACTTTTTCATGTGACCTCATTTGTGGTTGTGCATTTTGATTTTGGTTCTAAGTGTACTTTAGACCCTTTTTCTATTTCTACCTAGGCGGGTGACCGTATAAAAGCTTAAAAGTCTATAGGAGTTGTGTTGCGTCTGTGGGAGGTTGGGAGACTTTGGTGTATTTATTTGAATTAGACATGGTTGACTTTGATGACATATTGGGGATAAATTAGTTGTACTCATGCTATGCTTCTCTAGACTATCAAACCCGTAAGGCCATCGTAAATTTACCTAGTGAGTTAGTTTTTGAAAGGTAGGGTGGTTACATAACACCTAAGGGGAAGTTCATATTGTATTTTAAAGCTCAGAGATTGATCTTCAAGGGGTGTCTTTATTATCTGGTTCGGGTTAAAGATTTTAACTCAGAGGGTCCTTCTTTGTATTTTGTCCCAGTGGTGAATGAATTTCTAGAGGTCTTTCTTGATAAACTTCTTGGGGTCTCTCCCAATTGGGTGATTGATTTTGGGATTGCTTTTGTTCCATTCACCCATCCTATTTCTATTCCCCTGCATAGGATTGCTCCAACTGAGTTAGAGGATCACAAGAAGCAATAAAAAGATATTTTGGATGAGGGTTTCATTCATCCTAGTGTATCCCCATAGGGTGCACCAATGTTATTTGTGCATAAGGAGGGATGGTTTCTTTCTAGTATTTACAGGTTATCGGTGGGTGAATAAAGAACTTAGGGTAACCTCTTTTGGGGGGGAAGGGTGAACAATATATATACTTTACACAGGGTGCTCTGTTAGTAGTGCATGATGGTTGATATAAGCTAAGTTTGAACCTTAGATATGGACTTTGGTGAAGGGAGTATATTGGCTCAAGGATAGATATACGAGGTTTGTAAAGGTATAAAGGCAGGCTAGAATGTTGGGTTGATAAGTAGCTAGTCATTGTGTTATGCGGCTATAGCTCCTTCATCAAGACCTGTTTCTTAATTATAGATAGATGGGTAAGTATTATCAGAGTGGTGCAAGGTATAGGGTCTCATGGATTCTACTAGTACCTTAAAATCCCATTTAGTCTTTAACATAGGATGGATATGCAGTTATACTCAGGCCCTCTAGTTATGTGTTCGTAGGGGAAGTTGGGAGGTTGAGATAAAGTAGTATTGTTTTCATGATAAAAGCTTGGTGGAGAGTATGGTCCTATTTAGGGAAAATTAAATGCATTGATTGTGGAGGAAGGAGCTCTGTAGGAAGCTGAAGAGGACATAAAATCCAAGTATCTGTTCCCATTCCCTATTTTAAAAATTCATGCTTAAGGTATGTGTTGTTCTTAACATCTTTGTTTTATGTCTTTGTTAAAGGTAAAAAAAATTGACTTCCTTGGTGTTCTATTTTTTGTCTTAAAGGTAAGAGTAGAGGTGTTTGGGGTTTTAATCGAGCTTTTACTTCCTTGTTCTATCATTTGGGGACTAATGATCCAAGTGAAGAAGAATTAAAACACCATGGGTTTTGGCCCTTGGAAATTTCCCGAGTCTTGGACCTTCTGATCATCATACGACTCACACCTTATAGTATGGTTAAGGGTCTAGGAACCTAGTCGTATGTTAGTTAGAGTGATGTTGGCCAAGTTCTGACCTAGATATGAGAAGACTCCATATAAGTCATATGTTCATGATACAATAAGTATAGTGTCCAATCGTGTGTTGGACAATGTCTAGCCAAGATGTTCTAATTAGGGTATAACTTAAATGATACTAGTTGTATGGTAATGATACGAGTTGGGAAAGGGAGTCGTACGTTGGACAGAACGTGGTGTACAACTTTTTGATCAAGTGATGATTTGAGGATACCACTCATATGATGTGGTTACGAGTTAAGGGTTCCAATCGTACCCACCCGTGTTCTTCTTACAGCTTTAAAGCTTAAGGTATTTTAGATATTTCCTACCCTAAGCCCTTAAGACCCCACGCCTTATAACACTTATTTGACTTTATTCTACACTTTAGAATATTGAAATTCTCCCTTAACACTCTCTAAAATCCTCTCAAGCTCTTGGTTCAAGAAAAGGCTAGGGTTTCTACAAGGCAATTAATTAAGGCTCTAAATGGTAGTTTTTCTCCATCTTTCTTGGTGTCTAAGGCATGTTACTCCTCCCTCATTGTTAGTTCAACTAAGAGCATATTTTAAGGGATAGCTTTCATGGTAATATTGTTGAATTTTTTGGGTTTTGAAATATATGATGGGGGTTTTGGTTGTTTATGGTTTGATAATATTTTCCTATGTTTAACTTATAGTTTTCATGTTATATTTATTATTTTGAACATGTGATTTCATGGGAATGGTTAATTCATACTTGGTTTTGGTTTTGGAAACTATATGCCCTCAGCCTGTTTGTTAAAATGCTTATGAGAATGATTTTGTCACATAGTTTGATTATCTTTGAAACCTTTGCGTTGCATAATATGATAATGGAACCTAAATTGGTTTGGTTGGTTTTAAATAGTTTTGAAAGGCCTTGATGGCATGGTTTTGGTTTAATTGAAAATCTTGTGGGGTACATGGGAATCCCCTAAGTATTGGCTAATGACATTGCTTGCAAACTATAGTCAGTATAACGATACCACTTCATAATGCTTTGATAACCACCTCATGGAATTTTTGATTTGGTTATGTACTAAAGGTTTTAATTAGGCAATAATGTGGGTTGTTATAGCTAGCCTTGAAGGTGTGAGTCCAAAGAAAGGACACTGGAAACTCATGTTTGCCGACATGAGGTTGGTTTTGGTGACCTTAGGCTTGAGAGGTACATTAGAATCCCCTAAGTCTATACTCGTATATATGTATCATGGAGGGCGAAGGGTACACGAGAATCCTTGATACCTATGATATCTCTGGTTCGTGTGGCTACACGCACTGAAGCCCGTTCAGGGGCTAACACTGGACCCATATAGACCGTGGATGGATTTATGATGGTAAAGCTACACAACCCAGTTTAATGTTTTAAATACATGCTAAACCTGAACCCTTTTCTTGGCATAGTATATAGATGTACGTATATGATTGCATATGGTTATTTACTTTTGTTTTAAATAATGGCATTATCTTATTCTTATTCCTGAGTACATGCTAGTGTTCACCCGCTAACCATCTTTAGATGTTGTATCCCAATGTAATGTAGGAACTGGCCATACTATCACATCTCTTACTCAGTGAATTAGTGATCTTAGGACAACTTAAGTCAGACTAAAGTGGTGATCTTCCATCCTTTTGAAGGCCCATTTCATGTTATGGTTTTTCTCATGTCTTTTCTATTCCTTCGACAATAGTTTTTGGCTATGTTCGGGGGTATGTCTCAATCGGATGTACTTTGATTCTAGTTAGAGGCTTTGTATGGATAACTGTGAACTTGGGTATATTATGGTTTGTTTGGTTTGGTTTGGACTGTGTGAGTTGGTTGGATTGGTCTCGATTTTAGACTTATATCAAAGTCATTGAAACTCTAATGTTCTATCTTGTTATATATTTGAAATTTATCCTACATAGGTTGTACATTGGTTTCTTGGATTGGGTACAGGGGGTGGTCTTCGATCTTTGTTGGACTTGAGCTGCCTGACACGACTAGGCCCTAGTTCGAGTCATGTGAAATTGGTATCAAATCCTACATTTTGGTGTCATAGAGTATCCAAAAAGCTGTGCCGTGTAGAGTCTCTCTTATGGGTGTGTAGCGTGACACATTTATTTTGGAAAGACTGAAGGGCATTTAGGAATGTTTCACTTTCTTGTTGCTCTATTTTGGGCTATAGAGTCTAAGGTCTTGAATCCTTCCCTAAATCTTCTTTTGTTCACATTTTAGATCATGACCTTTCGATGATCTGAAGCTCATAGAAACTTATCTATTCCACTCAAGGACTACATGGACGAATCTCGCTTAATTCATGGGATACAGACCTAATCAAGGAATGCAACTTCTAATTTCCTTCGTGGAGTTCCACCGGTCCCCACTAACCCAACTCTAAAATGTGACACTCATGCTCAGTTATCTCAAGGAGATGTTACCAATGCCTAGTTTTGATGTTCTATTCCTCTGGTTATCTAGATAATGGCCTCGCTGTTACTCTATTCCAGTCCTATTGGCGTGAGAAGAAATAAGGCAAGGGCAAAAATTAGGTAGAGCAAGAAGTCTTGATATTTAGATCATGAAGGGGTTAGAAAAATGATGGTAGAGGTGGTGGACAGTGGTCTGAGCAAGGAAATTTAGGGAGTTCACATATGGTTATTAATGTCCCTTATCCTCAGTATCTCAGTCAATATCATTTTCTCTATTGTAGAGCTCGATCAGCCCCACCCTATCTTTCTTCTGAATTTTATCGTCAGTTGCACCACAGTTATTTCTATAAAGGGAAAAATCAATGTTTTAGTTGTGGTCAGTTGGATCACATATAGCGGGAGTGTCCCACAAGGATTTTTACTTGTGCAAATAGGATATCGGTTGCCACCTCTTCAGCTCCAGCATAAAAGGGTACACTAACTGGCTGGCACTGGTCGGAATCGTCTCTATGCTCTCCCTACCCACCAGGAGGTTGAGGTATGTCATGATGTTATTATTGGTATGTTTAAACTCTTTTTCTGTGATGTGTACTGTTTACTTGATTTGGGGTCCACACTCTCTTATGTGACCCCATTTGTGATTGTGCATTTTGGTTTTGATCCGGAGTGTATTTCATATTTATTTTCTATTTCTACCTCGATGGGTGACCCTGTGGTGTCTAGAACAGTCTACAAGGGTTGTGTTGTGTCTGTGAAGGTCGAGAGACTTTGGTGGATTTGTTTTAATTAGACATGGTTACTTCAATGTCACTTTGGAGATAGATTGGTTGCACTCGTGCCATGCTTCTCTAGACTTTCAGACCCATAAGGACCTCTTTAATTTCCCCTAATGAGCTGGTTATTAAATGGGGTGGTTCCTTAGATTCTAAGGGGAAGTTCATATCGTACATTTGAGCTCGAATATTGATCTCCAAGGGGTGTCTCTATTATCTGGTTTGGGCTAAAGATTCTAACTCGAAGGTTCCTTCGTTGCATTCCATCTCGGTGGTAAAGGAATTTCTAGAGGTCTTCCCTAATGACCTTCTTGGAGTTTTTCTCGATGGGGATATTGATTTTGGGATTAATCTTTTTTCAGACACTCGTCCTATTTCTATTCCCCAGCATAGGATGGATCCAACTGAGTTAGAGGTTGTAAGAAGCAATAAAAGGATCTTTTGGATGAGGGTTTCATCCGTTCTAGTGTATCCCCATAGGATGAATCGGTGTTATTTATGTGTATATAGGGATGGTTTCCTCCGAGTATGTACAGGTTATATGTGGGTGAATAAGGAAGTTAGGGTCACCTCCTTATAGGGGGTGGACTCTATTATACTTTACACGAGGTGCTATGTTAGTAGTGTATGATGGTTAATAGATGCTAAGTTTGAACGTTTAATGTGGATTTTGGTGAAAGGAGTATGTTGGCTCGAGGATAGTGATACGAGGTTTATGGGGGTAGAAAGGTAGGCTTAAATGTTGGGGTTGATAAGTACCCAACCATTGTGTTATGCGGCTATAGCTCCTTGGTCAATACCTATTTCTTGATTATAGTGATAGAAAAGGTAATATTATTGGATTGGTTTAAGGTATAGGATCCTATGGCTTCCACTAGCACCTTCAACTTCCAATTAGTCAATAACATAAGATGGATATGTAGTTATACTCAGGCCCTTTAGTTACGTGTTTGCTGGGGGGAGTTGGGAAGTAGAGATGGAGGAGTGTTGTCTTCATGATTAAAGCTTGGTGGAGAGTGTGGTCCTATTTAGGGAATATTAGATGCATTGGTTATAAAGGGAAGAGCTCTGTGGGAAGCTGAAGAGGACATAAAGTCCAAGTATCCGTTCCTATTCCCTATTTCGAAAATTCATGCTTAAGGTATGTGTTGTTCTTAACATCTTTGTTTTATGTCTTTGTTAAAAGTGGAAAAAAATATGACTTCTTTGGTGTTCTATTTTCTATCTTAAAGGATAGAGTAGATGTTTTTGGTGGTTTAATCATGCTTGTACTGCCTTGTTCCATCATTCGGGGATGAATGATACAAATAAGGGAGAATTGAAACACCCTGGATTTTGGCCTTTGAAAATTTTCTGAGTCTTGAACCTTCTGATCATCATACGACTCACGCCCTGACTCGTATGGTGTGGATATGGGTTTAGGACTTTAGTCGTATGTTGGTTAGAGTGATATTAGTCAAGTTCTAACCTAGATACAAGAAGACTCGATACGAGTCATATGTTCATGATACGAGAAGTATAGTGTCAAATCATATGTTGTCCAGTGTCTAAACTAGATGTTCTTCTTAGGGTATGATTTGATTGATGCTAGTTGTATGGTGATGATACGAGTTGGTCAAGGGAGCCGTATTTTGGACAGAATATGGTGTCCAACTTTCTGATCAAGGATACCACTTGTATGATATGGCTACGAGTTGAGGGTTCAAATTGTACCCACCCATGTTCTTTTTACAACTTTTAAGCTAAGGGTATTTTAGACATCTCCCACTCCAATCCCTTAAGACCCCACACCTTATAACACTTATTTGGATTTCACTCTACCCTTTAGAAGATTGAAATACTGTAAGATCCCGCAAAATTCTCTCATAGTTTGAGCCTTAGAGCATGTTCAGTAAAGTGTTAATCCGGCCCTAAAAGGTTGAGAAGTGTCTTCCTAAGTGAGAAGTATTTTAAACCATGTAGAATTTCCCTACTATCAACTTTTTTTCATGTAGAGAATTGAATAAGCTTTTCGTTGATACCAAATTCGCCCAAATCCGATACTCGGGAAAAAAGTTAGAGCCATTTTAGTAAGACAGTGTGCCACCTGGCACTTTAGCGCGTCGCGGAGCCAACCAAAATGGCAATTATCAATCCAGTGAGCCTCCCGATTATAGCACATCGCGCCAAGGCTTAATTTTAGAATTGTCAATTTTCAGTGCACCAACATGATTCCACCACGTCGCGGTGCCTTTCCAGTTAGCAACCAAGGTGGCAATGCGATTTCCACCGCGTCGTACCACCAATCAGTTTCCCAATTGTCCAGTTTCCAGTGAGCTGGCGCGATTCCACCGCGTCGCGCCAACATGTAAAATCGGGATCTTTCAGTTTAATTCCAAGGGCGAAAAAGGTCTTTTCCCAACCTTTATATATACTCCTTAACACGGGATTTGGCCTTATTTGACCTAAAAATACTAGTTTTCTCTCAAAGTTGTTCAAGAACAAGAGCTAGGGTTTCTACAAAATCAAAACTCTTCCTTCTTCTTCAAGAGAAATCAAGAAATCAAGAATCTCTCCAAGGACTTTCAAAAAAGATTTTCTCTAAGGTATATAGATGTTGATTCTTGGGTCCCTTTCATCCAAGAAGCTCAAGAACCTTTTTTTCAAAAGTTCAAATATCTTATGTTTATGAGTTTTCATGATTCATGTGAGTTGAAATTGATGTTCATGATATTATTTAGTTTTGATTCATGTTTGTTTGCAAGGTTTTCAAGCTTTGACCCAAGTATGTGATATTCATGTTATGTTCATAATAAACCCTCCTCAAGTTGCTTGTTAAGTGATGTGTTGATGTCAATTAAGTGTAGAAATTATTGAATAAGCAAAGCATGCTCCCCATATGCTTGATAAAATGCTTATGTGAATGAATTAGAGTCATTATAGCATGTTGACTAGAAATCCCCAATTGTGTGTAAGCCCATGCATGCCAATTGTTTGTTAAAAAGCCTTAGTGAATGAAT
>NW_025859587.1:38666-76682 GCF_002878395.1 Capsicum annuum
TAGTCATGATATAATAACTTAAACACTTACTAACTTAGAATTTTCAGGAGTATCACCATACCATGAGTTCATACTATCTAGAATTTCATTACTACTTTCTATTATCTCAATCATCCAAGATTCCAACCTACACTCTAACACGTAACAACTCAAGGGTACTATCTAAGCACACACACTGTTAAAACTTAGAAATAATAGAATCCCATATTACCGTGGGTATATCTCTAGATCGTACACACATAATCATACTTAATTTTGAATAAAAAACTTAAATTCTTGCATACACTATTTCAAGCCTACTTCTTCACCTCCATACAACTATCCCCATGGATACATAATCTACTAGATCAAGATAAACACTATCTCCACTTTACTGCTGCTAAACTTCTGGGTTCATGCTTCTAATTCTAGATCATATGCTATTAAAGGATTCTGAGAAGGAATCTGAAAATACACCTGGCATGAATGGATTAATGTGAGAATCTACATAAGTTCCTCAGAGAACACTTTTATTGCATGATTTGAGACATGAAAGAAGGGAGACATTTCCTAAATGCCCTGTAGCCTCTCAAAGAAAAGTGCAGACATCTCTGTACTATTTTACAAGACTCTACTAGACACGGATTTATAGACACCCTAGGACACTTGAACTCTGTGCTATGATACCAAGGTTATAATGCCCTAAGAGTACACCCTAGATGCCACACGGTGCTTGGAACCATAAGTGATCCCAAGCTAACCCATGAACCGACATACTATTAAGCAACTAAATTATAATATAATAAATAGCTGTTCCGCTGTGCAAAAATATAACTATGACAAAATCTGAGAGAAATTATATTACTGATACACTTTACAATCTGATAAAAACTGAGGAGTCAACTAAAATTACATGACTAACTCTGGCTGACATCTATGAAGCCTCTACTATACTAACTATAGATAGATGGTACATGCCTCCAACTATCACTAATTAATACATATGAAAAAAATAAACTGTATATGAACTAAAACTGTCTAGAGTTCCCAAAATAAGAGAACTCATCACCTACTAGCTGGAAACTACAACTGTCTGATCATAGTGTGCGGGCTACAAATGGTACCTACATTATGAAATAATGTAGCCACATAGATGTATATGTGGATTAGTACTTCTAGAATGTACTGAGTATGAAGGGGTGAATGCAATAAGTAAAACTGCTTTCATACATAATCTTAAAACATACATACTAAGTGGAAGTAGACTCACCAATAGGCTGGAATAAACTGAAAGCTGAATTATCCTAAAAGCATGAGCAACAAACATAATCTGGTAAACTGGTAAATTCTACACTTAGTTTCTTAAAATATTTAATTTTGTAGAATAAGCAGAACTAAAGCTAGGATACGATAAAGCATGGATACATAAACATGCGAGACCAAACATACATGTACTATGCTGGTCTGATAACCGATAACTAATGTCTGCGTTGCATAATGATTGAACTCTAAGTAAAAGAGGTAACTAGTACGTATATACTGAGTAGCTGATATATGAATATAGACTACTAATATTCAGACACTAAATGGTTGATGACTGAATACTGATCACGTAATACTAAACAATAGTTAGTCTAAATAATTAGGCTGAAATTATGGGATACTGTGCATATGAGATAAGGAATAATAGAACAACATAAGATAATTAAGAAGGAATGCATGAAAACTGTAGTATCTAAAAATGTAAGACTAAGTGTAAATCTGTTATGGTACTAGATAATCTATAATTTGAAAGACTGAAAGCTATAAAAGTGAGTGTCTGAAAGTTTGTACACTTAGTCAAGCAAACCTAAAATTAAACTCTGAAACTAAGTACTAAACTGAGACTGTGGGAGGTATCATCTAACTAACATGCCCTAATCTGATCTAACTGGGGTCCAACCTGTATCCCCAGTTGGAAGGGTGTTAGTACCGTGCCATGGGTACTAATACTGGCTATGTGAATCCACTAAAATAAAGTCCCAAAGGACTAAAGAGTTACCATATACTGGCAGGTGCTTTAGTGAGATATCTGTCAACCCTCAACTGGTAAGTTAACATCTTAAACCTACACTGGCTATGTAGTTTTGGAATGCAGGGATTGCTACTAAGAGTCACACACTCAACTGGAAGGTGATCCCCCATCCCTGAGTTCACTTGGTTCTAAATCCTACTCCCAACTGAAAGACACTAAAATACTAATTGGTGCATGCACTGATAACTAATAACTGATAAGCTCAGGTCATGGTATTCTAAAAATAATAGTGCATACGGATTCTGAGATAATTATTAATGTATAAATTGATAATGGAACTAAAACTGGACTAAGTTTAACTGAACATAATTTCATGACTGATAGTGCTCATTATGATAATCAATAACAACTGAGAAATCAACTAAGCTCACGGTTTAACTGAAATCATTCTAGAAATACAAAGACTAAGTAAACTACTATGTTTCAGGTATTCATAACCCCCAGGACTCGATAACAATAACAATAGGACATACTTAAGCTTCGGGACACAATAAGTAGTCAATATTCCAAACCCAATTTTTAGGACATTTCATCAAACACTTGGGAATCATGAACTTAAACGTGGGAATATCTTAAACATGGGAAAATAATAGGATAACATGGCCTTGAAATTTATTGAACATGGTATGGGAATTTCATCAAACATGTGGAGACCCTAAACTTGTGTATATGAATGAGCAAGCATGCAAAAAGATCATGGCTACACGAATCAATTTACAACTTAGGGATTTGATATGAAGATCATAACATTCAAAATATGTATTGGCTCATTCCACTTGAAAATACATATACTCTTAACTTGAAATCAAACACATGAGGATCATGAGTTAAAACATGGGAGTAGTTAAACCATGAAAATCACATAAATTTTAATACTAGAAACATGGATTAAGGATATAATATGTGAAAAATACCATTCGAACATATCAAAGCGATTTTAATAAAAACCATTTGTAAACATGATACATAATCGAAATTCATAAAGTTTCATGGGTATATTTTATATTAACATGTAAAGATCATAACTTTGAACTTGAAAATAGGTTTTGGGCTCCATTGGTGCAAGGGGATCCATTGATGAACTTCCACATACCTTAATTGGTTTGATTTTGAAATTGAAAGCTTGACTTGGAAGCCTAGGGAATGTTCTTGAAGGCTTTTATTGAACTCCTTAGATTAGGAACCTCAATTTATTGATTGTCTTGAATAAAATTTAATAATGTTCTTGTTGTTCTTGAGGGATTTAGGATTTTCTTGAAGAGAAAAATATGAATAAGAATGTATCTAATGCTTTTGGGGGCTGAAATTAAGTGTTATGGACGGATTTGGGTGAGGAGAATTGACCAAAGTGACCCTAGACCCTTTAGGAGCTGAAGCAGCGTGTGAAATAGCTCTGTATCGCATTGGGTACAACAATATGTCACGTCGGTCATCGCGTCAGGGAGACCTCCGCGCCACACCCTAATCGCATCGGCTTATTGCCTCACATGGAAAGTGCCATAACTTTTCACTCGGGTATCAGATTAAGGCAAAATTGATATTGTTGGAAAGCTGAATCAATTATATACAATTTGGTAGGTCTTGATTTGAAAAATTATACATATATAAAAAGTTATACACATTTAAATTTGACCCTTATAGAATCAAATACTAAACTTTGAATGAATCAAAGACTTTTAGCTCAACTTTATTCTGAGTGATTCTTATGAACATTTTTCACCTCTAAAGCACATAAAATACAAGGATAAAGATCATTAAACTTACATTCACATGGGAACCATTTGGATTATATCTTATACACATAGGAACGATGGTTCAGAAACTAGCCTAAAAATGCGGGGTGTTGCAACATGGTGTCAATTATCTTGGGATGTCCATTCTTAGAGATGAAATGAGAATTGATAGATGTGAGAGAGGGCACACTTATAATAAGGTTAGATGATAAATAAATGGTCTTCAAGGTTTACAAGCCACTCAACACACTATCCCATTACAAAGTTTTGTGCAGGTTATAGTGATGGAAGTGGATGAGTGTGGGATGGTGGAGCCTAATCTTCCAAAGACGTCTTCAAATTTTCTCATTGAGATACCCAAGGAACTAATACCTAAGCTCGAAGTGATGATGATTGATAATCCTAAAAAGTCTATTGTTGAAAAAGCCATTAACCTTGAGAGCACACACTCAAGAGGTCAAAAATGAGTAAGAAGATGGCCCCCAAGCAGGAGTAAGAGGATGAAGAAAAAATAGATGAGTTGATGTGGGTCGTCCCACAACACTAAATCAGGTGCTGCTTGGGAGGCAACCTAAGTTAAGGTAGGTTTTATTTTCAATAATTTATTCTTACTTCATGTAGCTTTTATTTTTATTGAGTCACAGGTTGATGGAAAGTTTGAATGCCATAAACCTGAGCTAAAGAGGATAGTAGAGATTAAGTATGGGGCCCCCAAAGCCTCTTGATGTATAAATATGCTACTAGGCCTTAGAGAGTTTCTATCCCTACTTTTAATTTTACTTTGGGAACAAAGTAGATTTTTTAAGTGTGAGGTGGGGAAGTTCCCATTGATTCGGGTGAAGCGATGTTATAGGTTTGATCTTGAGTATTAGTTATTTTCTTTATTTTTGTGTTAAATTTGAAAATTTTTAAAATTACAAAAAGATTTATCTTCTTAGTTTTTGTTGTTTGATTCTTTTCGGTTCTTTTCCACGGGGATGACCCTTGAAATAATTTCTTTTTTCTTTTTAGGAGTAATTTTTAAATTTATGTGCTAGGAATAAGTAAGATGTTTTTGTTTGTCCTATGTGTGATTGCATGATAGAAGTGGTTTTGTTAGTAAAAAGCATGTTGACTTTGTGAACGATTACTTTTGAGACTCATAGGCTCTATTTTATGACTTTTGGACTTGTTGGCTTAATGTTGAATTTATGTGATTGTTTAGTTAAGAGTCTATAATGATCCTACTTGAGTCGAGCATGTGCCATATGTGATGTAAGGTGTTTGTGTATTCCTTGTTGTACTTGATGTCTAGAACTTGCCTGGTGTGTGTGCAAAGAGAAATAAAGAGTATTAGTTTAGGAGATGATATAGGAATTTACTTGATAGCTATGTTTTATACCCTCTTTTACCTACCCTTGTGTATAATCTTAGTTAACGTCGTTGAGTCTTTAGCTTATTCTTTGGTAGTCTCATATGTAGTATGTAATGTATCCCCTTCTGCGATTGACCATAATTTGATCCAAAGCTCCTAAGTGCTTTAGTTAAAAATAAAATAAGTTAAGGAGTTAGAAACCCAAGTTAGGAAAAGGTGAAAGTGCAGCCCCCAATAATTAGATTTTGGTGTTGAAAATTTATATGTGTTATGGTTGGGAGTTGTGTAATGAAAAAAATTAAGAATTGTTCAAAATATAATAAGATGTGAATAGAAAATACTCTCACTGCATTATATATAAACTAGCTTAGTGAGATGGGGCAAAACAAAAGATGTGTGTTAAGGTAGATGATATAGAAAGTTGGTTGTTAGAGGTGAATTGAATGAATAGTGTAATTTATTAAAGCACTTAGGGGAGATAGTCACTATTCTTGTCCAAAATAGTTCCTATCCGTCCCTTAGACTACATTACAACCCTTAGAGACCTATTTGATCTTAAGCTTCAACACTTCGATATTAGTAGTGTACTACAATAAAGTAAAGCCTATGGTTAGTCTTGTGCAACTTGTGAATTCTTTGTGAGAGTGAGCGTAATTTGATTCTTATACTCATTTTATGATAAACTGCATCTATGTGAGTGATTTTGGGTAACTCTCTTGTGGTGAGGGAACATGTTTGATAAGAGTTGGGTGATTTATATGGTCTCTTGGATTAAGTAATATGCATAAGTTTTCCAACTTGGTGATTCAATTCATCAAGCTAGGATGTTTTGGAGTAGTATTCTTGAGCTTTTAATTATGTATAACATGCTTAGAGTAAAAACTTGCATTCTATGTAGTCATTATAGTACTAGATTAAGTATATTTCTTACTATAGAAGTGTGGACCCTTCTCAGATTATGATGCCTATAGTGAAGAGTTGTTCGAGGACGGACAAGGGTTTTAGTGTGGGGTGATGATCTGAGGTGGATTTATGCACCTCAGTGTCATTATCTATGCTTGTTTAGCCTTATTTTGAGGACTTCTTGTGTGATTAATGATTAAATATTTATATAATTGAGAATATAAGTATTAAAATACTTGATTACAATGTTTAAGGTGTATTTCAAACAACTTTAGAATAAATTTGGTCACTTAGAGTTTAGACGAGAAAACTAGTATTACTAGCTCGAGCTATGTGTTGTTCTAGTTGATCTCGATGGATTCTAGTATGTGTAATGAGTTACTAAGGGAATTAATGTATAGTTATGTGTGTAATAACTTGTTTATAGTGTTTAAGGTTCAATTGAAACAAACCAAGAATCACAACTAAGTTAAAGATCAAAAGGACAAAACTAGTATTCTTAGCTTAAGTTTTTAGTTCACCGTCTTGGATTTTATATTGTTTTGAGCTCTAATTAATGGGTTTATCATGAAGATATATGGATGATAAACAAGCTTAAAATCAATTTGGAACAACATAACAAGACTTGGAATGGATGGATAAACACATGGGACAAGATTAGGCCAAAACCAGATGTTTTGGAGTCATTGGTGTGCCACGGACCTTAGAAATGTGTTAGGGTCCATTCCATGGACTTGGGGGCATCATAAATTACCAATTATGGTGTTTAACCATGATAATGACGTGCCACAGGCCATAGGAACCGCGATAAGGGGCGTGGCATGGACCCTAGTTCAAATCGGCAGCTTGTGTCCTTCTATAAATAGGACCCTTAAACATTATGCTACCCACCCTGGACGACCTTGAAACTTTGAGAGAGGCTGGAAAAAAAATCCAATTAGGGTTTTTATTCCATTAATTTTGTTTGTTTATAGATTTTAACATGTATTATATCATTTCAATTATGGTTATGTCCATGAGTGGCTAAACACCCTTTTCCGGGGTTAAGGTCAAGAACATGATTACTCTTGTTATCAATTGACCTGGTTTTGATTATTTATCATATTTTGTTATTTATTTATCCTTTTATCACTATTTTAAGGATTATCTACCCTTAGAATACATCCATAGTCATCTTGTGAGCCCGGAAGGAGGAACAAGAGGATAATACGTAGGAATAAATAGAATATGATTGTAATCTTCTACAAATGAAGTTATAATTTGCATTTAGGATAGGAATATACCTAAATTCCCTATTTGGTTAACTTACAGGATGAAATATGAATGCATTTAACTTCGTTTCTCATATTCCCGCTCAACGATGCAGTTGTGGGTTTAAGTTAGATAGGTGATTAGAGGTTCGAAAGATCATAATCATAATATCAACCCCTTGAATCAACAACAAAGATAAGTAACCTAACCAATGAAGTTCAATATCATAGTATAATTGTTCACAAAGCCTTAACCCTGGTTTCTCCCCATTGATTGTCCAAGACTTTAATTTACCACATTATTTATTTTATGGTCACTTATAACTTTCAAACTCTTGTGACTACGTTTGCACTGAATTGATCATAATAGTGAACTAGAATTAGATAGTTGTCTGCACAAGTCTCCGAGGGATCAATACTTGGCTTGTAAAAGGCCACTATATTACTTGGTGAGACCACTTCCACTTGTGTGTGTGCTTGGGCGTAATAATACTCAATGCATTAATGTCCAAATTGGATATCTAAATGCATGTGAAATTCAACAAGTTATTCAAAAGGACAAAGCAACTACAATAGCCACTAACAAAATTCCTCAAGCTAAAATTAGATGCAAGGGGAAAAACAATTAGAGAGGATAATCAACAGAAGTAAAGTACTCACCTGAGAAATTTTGGAGCTGAGTTTGAGAAATTTGATATTTCAAAAAATAGGTGCATGCAAGTGCAAGACTTATGGATATAGTTAGCATGAAATAAAAATAAATTGACTCCTAATGTTTTTTCAGAAATTGATGGATGGGTGCGAAGCCAGAAAATCCGTTATATATTTTTTTTCGATAAAACTTTGAAACCACGCCAAACTCGAATAGTTAAAATTAGATAGAGTACTAAAAGATCAAATCTTAATTTTTATCAATAGATAGTGGTACAAAAAGAGTCAATTAATACTGAAAAATCCTTAGAGAAAGAGCAAAAATAGAAACAAAAACACTGAAGGAAAAGTGAGTAAACAGGGATGTGTTGTACAGTAATATCCGAGTATAGAAGCTGTACACAATTATGGGACACATGTTTGGATATAAGTATATTACAGTTTTACCCTTTGTCGTACAACAATCCTTCACTTATTGTGTTTGGACATAAGTATATTACGATTTTACCCTTTATCGTACAACAATCTTTCACATATTAAAAGGTAGAATTATTTTAGAAAAATGTGCTTAATCTATTAGAAAGTAGCTAATTTGTCTGCATTTTGCACAAGTATAAAAGGACTGCAAATTTTAAGATATATAAGCTCCGAAACTCTATATGTCATGCACTTTAATAATTTTCAAATTAAACATGCCTGTAAAATTATAAAACTATCATATATATAATGTTAAGAACATTATACCTATGAAAATGTAAACATGATATATTTCTTTATCGATTTTTACCTCTCTTGCGAGGAACATTAAAAATTACTTATTTTTCTTTCACATATAAGTATAGTATCAAGTAAAGAACAATTAAATTAAATATATTTCTAACTCAGTAGTGTATCTTTAGAAAACTTTTTAGAGAAGTTAAGAAGAAACGGATTTACCATGGTTTTAGTTACAACCAAATGGCATAACCATATCTCCAAATTAATTACTCTTCTACATACATATTTTTTATAGAAAGCAGAAAAAAATAAGAAGAAAATACTAAAGTATGTGAAATGTTTAAAAATTCACCAGCATTGTTGGGTTCGATATCGAGAGGGCTTCATGTAGAAACTTATAGTTGCAAACATATAAACGATAATTCAGTTGGCAAAGAAAAACATACTAAAAAGACATATTATTAATATGATTTGGTCAAACGACCTACATATTATAAACTATAAACTAATACATAAAAAGCATAAAACCTATTGGGAAAAATCTCCCTCTAAACAAAACTCCTTAATGACTAAATTGTGGATGTTATTATAGGTAGTCAGGACATGACCCCAACTATCCCTAATCAATGCATACGAATATGAAATTGAAATATTGGAACTGCAATTGATTTGAGTCCTCGAAATAAGAGAACTCATCATTTGCTGACTGAATACCATGATCTGCTTGGCTATGATCCTGTAGTAAGCACCTGAATCTACATCACATAAAAAATGTCGGTAGAAGAGATATGCAGTAAATACTTTGGAATGTACTAAGTTAGTGAGATATGCACTAGCCATAAAAATACTTAAAACATGTTTTAAAACTGAGGACATAAGCTATTTGCTGAGATATGCATTTAAAACATGTTTGTATGTAAACTTTGTAAGGCATAGTGAAATTTCTAAATTATGAGCTAAATTATTTTTGTAAATTGGAAAGCGGTAGAAGCATAACTATTATATTTAATCTCAAGTTAAGGCTGAATATGATGTAAAACTATACTAAATGTTAACTGAACATAAAAAGATGAACTTGAGTGCAAACTGAATGCATGGAGCTGAACTATAGTACAATGGCCTTATATAAAATACATATATATTAATATGCAGTGATAGTCTGAAAATTCATAGTATAAAAGAAAGTAAAACTAAACTGAGGGTCATGTATGAATACTGAGCCTGAACTGTGGGATGTGAACTAATGCAATGACCAAGTAAATAAACTTATAACTGATCAATATTATACTGAATAAACTGATTACAAGGTCATTCAATACTGAGTTTGGATATGGGAGAAACTATTAACCGACATATAACTATGTGAGCTAAACATGGAGTTTGATGTATAAATTCCACCGAAAAGGGCCCAAGATACATTGTCATGGTATAAAGGCTAATCTAACGTAGTACCACTAAAC
Organism: Capsicum annuum; assembly: GCF_002878395.1. Classification (NCBI taxonomy): domain Eukaryota; kingdom Viridiplantae; phylum Streptophyta; class Magnoliopsida; order Solanales; family Solanaceae; genus Capsicum; species Capsicum annuum. The sequence goes on from NW_025859587.1 coordinate 48,788, forward strand.
TGATGTCCAAAAGGATTAGCGTGTCAGTCCTTAACTAGTAGGTGACCCCTTATAACCTATGGTGACACCATAGTTCTGGAACTTAAGGACTGCTACTAAAGTTCTCAGTCCTAACTGACGAGTAAGCCTTCATCCCAGTGTTCGATCGATAATAAGTAATACTCCCAATAGAATATAAACTAATATACTAATAGCTTAATGATACTGAAGTCTTGAGGTTGAAGATATGGTCTTTGTCTGAAATAATTCTAAATCATGAAAACTGAAGGATGGAGTATTTGACTGACAATATATGATATCCTAGTTCATCGAGTGTTCATGACCCGCCATCTCTGAAGAATGTAACTAATAATAAATATCTAATATTTGAAAGGTTAAAAGAAAAATTTGACAGCACAAGTCCAAACTCATGAATTTACCAACATACCGAGGGTTCAAAATTCTAAGTCTGTGAAAATACTTATTTTCATGGAATGACATGGTATGTCAACTAGTATGGGCTGAAATTTATAAAATCGTGATAAATAATGCTTAATAGTCTTGAAAACTGACACATCTTATATAGCTTGATCATATGCTTGAAATCTTAACTAATATCATGTGATTCATGTATGGATTTGAGAATAGCATGAATGATATAATGTGGGCCTAAGAAATTATGAATAATCATTAAAACATGCTTATGAGCGACAAATATATCAAGGGGGATTGAATTTAAGCTTGAATAATAATTGGGTAGAAACCCTAGTTTATGAAGATCATAAAATTCATGAACAATATCATAATATGAGCAAGAGTATGAAAGGATATCTTCATTGAATACCCACACACGTGATTACTCTTGATTCTTGAACTAAAATTTTGAGGATTTGAACTTGGAGATGAAGAACCCTAATTTCTTGCTTTGGAGAAGAGAAAATCACATGTTTCTTTAAGTATTTTATGTGTTGTATTGAAAATGAGGGATTAGGAGTTGTTTAAGCTTTATATTCATCCTTAGGATAGCTTAAACGATGCTGTTTTAGTGTTAAAGGGGTGGAAAAAGATCAAAAAACCCTCAAAAACTGTCTGAAAAACTCCTGAAAGCAGTCCCGACGACTTTGGCAATGACTCATTAGGTTTGGACATGAATCGTTGCTTGAGTCATCATCAAGGGACCCAAATTCTCCCCCTACTTCCATGGGAAATACTGCTCCTGACGACTTGTTTGGTTTGCCAACGAGCTATTGTCACTGACAGCTTCGATAGTACTTCAGTAATTTGGCCATAATTTTTTACTCTAATATCAGATTAAGGTAAAAATGGTGGCATTGGAAAGCTAATTCAATTATCTATCTATTGCTTAGTATTGAGATAAAAAAATTATTAGTAATCCAAATATTATGCTCATTTGAATCTTACTATAATTATATTCTTTATAAGAATTTATTCGCTAAGGGATGTTTTGAATTGTCTATAAACTAGGAGTTATTTTAGGCCTTAATATATGTACAAATCACTTATCAAACTACCAAAATATGATTTTTAATTTTATATTAACCTGAGACATGATTCTAACATTGATTTAGATTTTTGGGGCATTACAGTTAAAAGTAAGCAGGAGTTGAAAGTTGGAGCCTATAAGCATGGGTGAAATTTTGTTTTAAAGATGGATTAGTAGTAGATTATTGAAAATTTGTTTGAAATTTTTTCTCCAAATGTCATAAATTGACCTTTTTTTTTGGACAAAAAACTTCATTATTGTCAAGTTGGTTGCAACTTAGATCTCAATATATCTTCAATCTGAATTCTCGGACCACTGAACCACAGACTCTAATATCATTTGTTCAGTTCAAAATCGAGAGAGCTTTATGTCAAATCTTGTAGTTGCAAACCATATAAATGAAAATTAAGATGGCAAAGAAAAATATACTGAAAGATATATTAACATGTTTTGGTCAAATGACCTACATATTATAAACTATAAACTAATATATAAAAAAAACATGGAACCTATTGGGAGAAATCTCCCCCTAAATAAAATTCTTTAATGACTACATTGTGGATGCTATTGTGATGTTTTATGATAATGGGTTTTCTATTTATAGAGGTTCAAAATCATTCCTCCAAGAAAGAGCTTAGCCAAATATGAAAGAAATTATATTTTCTTTCCAGGAAAAATAAAAGTAATTATGGTATTACTTTTACTTTCCTTCTAAGAAAAGTAAAACTTAAATTTGGTAAAAAAAATCAGGGCAAAAATTCTGACAAAAATTTCCTTTAAATAATTTCTCACCTTATATATGTTAGAGGCAACATATCATAGCGTGTTTCTTTTTGCTACACCCTTTACCCATTAAAATTTTTGATCAAAAGTCTTTCTTAAATTTTTATTACTTGATCCTCTTATAGCACTTCTAGTCAATTCGGTAGAGCAATAATACCACGAAAAAAAATTATTGATCAATTACACCATGACAAATGACATGATCGAATACAAAGGAAGAAACTAAAAATAAGTACTAATCAAATCACAAAGAACTACTTATTGCAAAGAAAACATATTAGGGAGAAAATATTTGCGTACATTTTTCATTCCTACACGTTTTGAAGAAGCTAAGCAACATTTCTTCAAAGAGAAACTTGATACTATTTCTGGAAAATCAGAAAAAATAAATTATAAAATTAACCAACTAAAAAGATAAAAGATGAAGAATATGGAGAAATGAAAATAGAATACGCCATTATATATAGCTCAAACTATATTTTTATTAGTGTAATTTTAATTTGTTAGAAACTTGTATATTAAATAATTGAGGGTTATGAGGGTTATGAATATGAAAAAATTGAAAGTTATGGTCATTATTAATATCAATTAAGAGAAGATTTTGTAAAATTAAATAACTGCAAGAAAGGTGAGTCAAAGTAAAAAATAAAAATAAAAAATGCAAATAAAGGTTATTGAGAGGTGTCACATCACTTCTTCTACATTCTCTTTTATTATTATAATATACTAGTGTACTTATCTGCGCTTTGAAGTTATAAAAAAATTAAAATAAAATGAAAAATTATAGAAAGAATTAAAATAAAATGAAATACTAATGTCATTAGCTTTATGAAATGAATTTAATTTTAATCTATAAAAGAAAATAGACCAAATATAAAAAACTCATGAAAGAAATTATTACATGTCAACTTGAAGATATATATATATATATATATACTAGTTTAATCGAACGTGTCTCGCACGTGTAAGTTTTGATTATTTGAAATTAGACGATTTTATCTATTTCGAAGATTTTTAATGAAGTGCAAAAAGTTCAAATCACTTCTCAAAAATCTTCACAATTTAATATAATAATATAGACGTAACATATATTTTATTGTAAGCATGCATATATTTTACCACCAAAAGTTTCAAGTGGGTAATAGATCGTCACTTTTACGTTTGTTATGTAGTGCTGCTTTTCCTTGCTATTAGAGACTAAGAGAGACACATCGATTTGAATCATATTTCTAGTACGATTATTTTTTTATTTTTTTTTATATTTAAAATCTTTTCTTATTTTTAAAGTTGAATCTTTAGAAATTCTTTGATTACTTGTTTAAAGCTTTTAAAAATTTGATAGTTCTTAATAGTATATTTTTCTTGTTCTAACACGTTCATATTTATTTCTAGATTTTTCAAATCTTCTTAAAATCAACTTTAGTTGATTTAGAAATCTTAAATTAATGAAAAAATATTAATTGTCATTAATTCTGATGACTTTTAATAAGAAAAAGTTTTACTATAAATATTTGATTAATTTCTATTCTTAAATATTAGAAAAATAGTGAAAAGATGATTTTGTTTAAAACAAAAAATTTAGTGAAAGGCAAAAAGTTCAAACAATATTTCTAAGGTCCTTCACACTTTTAACAGCTTGTGCCTCACACTACAACCTTTGATTATTTAAGATTTAATGCAACTATTTGCTTATGTTAGAAATTTTAAATATTAAGAAAATAATAAACTACATTAATATGAGCATAATAACAGAAAGCAACTACTTATAACAAATTAACAATAATGTAAAGGATTATAGTATGAAAATCAAGATTTCTAAGCAAGTGAAATTTTAATAGAAAAAGATAACAAATTCTAGAGCAAAAGAAGAGAAAACTATTTCAAGAGGAAAAAAATATCTAATAAAATATTTATTTACATTAAAATTAATGTTAAAAAATATTGTTCAATATTTTTTTTAATTTAAGGTACATATTTCATATAAAGTAGAGTTTAATAATCAAATTTTAATGGATTTAAAATTTTTAAAAATTAGGATAAAATAGGAAAAAAACTATTTTATCCATTGTGGAGTTTTTTAATAATATAGATAATTGGTCCAAGATATTTATTTTTTTAAAAAAATAAGAACAAAATTAATTATTTTTTCACCTATATCATTGTTCATAAAAAGATGAAAAGAGATTAATGAGATGAAAGCAAAAAAATATTGATTGTGACTAAAGAATAAAATAAAAATTATTTAATTGAAATTACATACCTGATTTGCAATTTCAAAGGTTATACCTCCACCACAATAAAGAAATATGACAAAAATTTGCCTCAAACTATTCCAATAAGTTGCACAATGCAAAGGGTACCCATTGCGGATATCCACCAACATCATAAGCATATTCTGGAGTGTACGTTAATCGAGTAACTTCTTCTAATTGCATGCCCAGAGAAAGGCTGCTAGCCTAATCCTCAGTGCTTTGAAGCTTTCGAACAAAAAATATCTTACCCCAACCTTATCAATAAAGAGGTTGTTTCTGATAGATCCTCACCTAAAAAAGAGATTCACATATAAAAAAGCTAATCATCAAATTTGTTGCAAGAAAGTGATCATATATCTTATTCTCAAAGTCATGCAACAAACCAACAAAACAGACTGTTCTTTTATTCAAATTCAACTTCATCTAAGTCAAGATCTTTCATAAACACAATCTCTTTATCTTGTGATGTAGGGTAAGATTTATATGCACTTTGTTCTCTCCTTACATAGAATTCTAAGTTTTCTATCATTATAAACAATATTAAGATTCAATTATGCAAACTCAATTTTACCTGGATCTTTCGGAAATAACATCTTTATCTCCATGAGGTGGATAAGATTTGTGTACATTTTGCTCTCTCTTTGCCCTACGATAACTTATGGATATTCAAAATAGAAATAGACGGTCAGAAACAAAATTGAAAAAAAAAACAAATTGTTGAATTGAATAACACAAGTTTGCAATTCTTGGAAACTTATGCTAGAAACTCCCGTAATTTTTTGACCTTTGTATGAACATGTGTATTAACAAAATAAATATGCATCTTACCACATATTTCAGAACTCCTAATTTAAGAAAAAGTCTTACCATATATTTGAAATTGTAATACCATATATTATAGAACTCCTAATTTAAGAAAAAGTCTTACCATTTATTTAAAGTTCTAATATCATACATTTTAGGAGTTAATATTATATATATAATTAAATAATAATATGAAGAAAATAGTATAATGACAGTTTTGTCTAAAAAAGAGACTTTTAATGAAGGAAAAAAAGTTTAAATCACTTTTTATAATTCTTCACACTTTTAATATAATATAGATTATAGATATAAATATATATATAAAAAACTTTAACATCTAGTACTGTAGTTCTTTTTCTTACTCTTTGCACACCTTAGTTTTATTTTCTTCCCTTCATATTTCCATCACGATAATTTCAAAATTTATTCCTAAAATTCACATGACATATATAATCTTTTTTTTTTCGCTCATATGAAAGCATTGTCCCGATGGGGAATGTAAATAGATTAGGTTTAGATACAGAATTTTAAAAAATCATAAAAACTTTTTGTGATGGATAAATTTAAGGATTAGTCATTAGTTTAATTTATAATAAATTCAATAAATAAGTTGGAATATGATTAATCCCCAATTAAGAAGATATATGTGTTTGTGTGTCAGCTATTTTAGACTCAAAAGTTGAAAAATCATTAATATTAAAAGTCGAGATATGAGGTAGAACTATGTATATAATTTAGAGATGAAATTTTAAAGTCATTGAAAATGTAAATTGCCTTTTTCCTCATAGATCATCTTTGAAAATGAAGAGTATTTCAACGAATCTTACTGAATGCAAGATATTTTTCACACATATATATATATGTATGAACTTTATAGATCACCATTAAAATTATAAATTAGGTAAATGAAAAAAATAAAAAAAACTCTTGCTTATCCTTTACATGTACCTGTTTATCTTTTTTTTTTTTTTTTTTATTTTCTTATCCGGTGTGTGTGTATGAACTTTATAGATCACCATTAAAATTATAAATTAGGTAAATGAAAAAAAATCAAAAACTCTTGCTTATCCTTTAATTGTACTTGTCTATCTTTTTTTTTTATTTTTTTTTATCCGGTATCCGATATGGATATACGCCCTTTGAAGGCTGAATAATTCAAATTCGCCTCAAGTAGTCTCCATCTGCTTTAGTCTATCTAGTAAATTCTTCAAAATCTGTCAATTACAAACATTATGAAAAGAACAAAAAAAAGTTTAAGAGACTTATTTTGAACTAAAAACAACATAATTTTATCATACCCTTTCTACCCCTATTGAGCTCGGCTAATTCGAATTCACGCTAGGTAAGGGCCATCCGCTTCAGTATATCTGCTAAATTCTTCATAATTTTTCAATTAAAAACATGAAAAAAATTAATGACTTATTCTAAAGAAAAAACACAAGTCCATCGTATTTCTCTACCTGCATTCGAATCTGATTAATCCAAATTTACGTCTGGTAAAATTCATCCACTTTAGTATAACTGCTAAATTCTTCAAAATCTGTCAACTAAAAGCATAAAAGAGATAGAGGGGGGTGGGAGGTAAACACTTATTTTGAAGAAAAACAATACAATTCTATCATGCCCTACAACTATACATCAAATAAGAACTTGTTGCTACTTACACCGTTTGTATATTTTATTGCTATGATATGGTTTATATATGTTGCTTAATTGAATTGCGTTATTGTGTATGAAATGAAATATTGATAAAATATCACGTTCTGTCAATTAAGAACATAAAAGAGATGGGGTGGGGATAAACACTTATTTTCAAGAAAAACAATACAATTCTATCATGCGCCGCAACTACACATCAAATAAAATGAGATTCTAATACACTCTATTCTATGAAAGTTTACTTACTACGTATAGTTAAAGCTATAAATTACTATTTAAATGCTAACCTTCAATGATGAAAACTACTGATTAACTTATGGAGGAAATAAATCATTCACCGAATAAAAAAAATGGTCTATCATCATTCATGTTTACATATCGGATGCTATCACCTCATCATCTTGTACCTTTTATTCACCATCTCAAGTTGTCTGCATATGTTATACATATAAAAATATTTAACCTATATGATTGATTAAATTAACAAAGTTAATTAAATAAAAGAACAATTGATTGGCTATTATTCAATACCAACCATTGATTGATAAGATACTAGGAAGGGTGCAGAGTTGGACTTCAAGGTTTCTATCATACGCCGAGAAAGCACAATTGATTAAGAGTGTGTTGTTCTCAATTGAAGTATTTTGGTCTCAAGTGTTTATACTTCCAAAAAAGGTTATTAAATGCATTGAGTCTATATGTGAGACCTTTCTTTATACAGGGGGACAGATGTCTCTAAGAAAGCCTTGATTGCTTGGGAGTACTTATGTAGCCCAAAAACTACAGGAGGGTTAAATTTTCTTGATATTCATTCCTGGAACAAGGCTACCATTAGTAAGTTGCTAAGGAACTTAAGTAAAAATAAAGACATGTTGTGGGTTAAATGGATTCACATGTATTATGGGCAACAGGGGAGTATTTGGGGTATTATGGCTACTCAAGCATCATGGATAGTGAGGAAATACTCCAAGCTTATATGACTTTTGAAACTATTGGTTGGAATGAAGTCTGTGTAAACCAAATTGAGAAGTTTTCTACCAAGAAAGTGTATCAGGCAATTAGAGGAAGCTATCCAAAGGTGGAGTGGAGAAGGTTGACCTGTAACAATGCAGCCTATCCCAAATGAATTTTCATATTTACTAGGCATTACATAGGCGGCTACTTCTAAAGATAGACTAGTTAAGTAGGAAAGTGCACAACATTTATTCTTCAGTTGTTCATTCTTCAAGCAGATGTGGAAAGCCCTCTTACAGTGGCTAAGTATTTCTATGCAGGATAAAGGATGGGAAGAGGAAATTTTATGGGCTATTACTAATCAGAGAGGGAAACACATAAGAGCTGAGGTTTACAGAATAACTTTAGCTGCTAGTGTGTATTTTATTTGGCAAGAGAGAAACTTCAGAATTTTTCAGGGAGAGCAAAGATCACCTGCAGTTTTGATAAAGCAAATCATTCAAGAGGTACATTTGAGAGGAAGTATGTGACCAAGACTACATAGTGTACTACAAAATTTGAACTTTTACCCTGGGTAATTGCTGAAGGATAGTTTACTGGTTGTTTGACTCTTACCAAGGAGTGGTAGTTGATAATGAAGATAGATAGATGTAAGAAAGCATGGGGATGTCCAGCTTGTAATTCTCTTGATTAGTAATTTCTACTTGGTAATAAATAAATAGTTTATTTACCAAAAAAAAAGTCCTTTTGTTTGTGGTCATTCATTCTTTTTGAGTTTTTTTTGCATAAAATATAAATGAGATAAACAAGAAAATTTTTTAAAAATGGGAGAAAAAAGATTAATATGAAAGGAGCCCATAGAGAGGTGCCAAATCACCTTGTCTATGACCTTCTTTTATATTATATAGACTAATTGTTCAAAAGTGTTTTCTTTCATTTACTGGATCAAATTTGTCCCTCACTTTCATTTACTGGATCAAATTCGTCCCTCACTTTCACCAATATCCTTAACATATTAAAAATGGTTCGAAATGCCCCCTTCACCTATTTCAACACAACTCTTAGATAATCAAAAGGTTTAAGGGCCCATTTGGGCATGCCATTTGAAATCACAATTTAAAATTATGAGATGAAGTAGAAGTTTTGTTTGGACATGCAATTTGAATTTTTTATGCTGTCTATTTTCTCAGAAACATAAAAACCTCATAAGTTGTGAAAACTATTAAAATTGTCTGAATTCTTTATAAAGTTAAGAAAATTATTTTTTCAATTAATGTCATGCCCTCAATTTAACTATGAAAAATTATTTTCTATTAAGCGTTGGTTTGAATGAAGTAGTAATAAATTTGATTGGTTAATGATTTTGGTCAAAAATAATTAATTTGGTGAATAATAAATGATAAAGTAGAGTTGATTTAAAGTAATGATCAATTTTATGTTGGTGAGAGTAATGGTTATATGAAATATAAATGGTTTAATGAGTAATAATATGAACCATGAATTTTATTTACATATGAAACAAATGGTTGGTAAACATTGTCTTTTTTTTACAAAATATAAACTTGTAGATTAACTGTTCTATTTGAAAAATCTCAAATCATGATATGAAGTTTTCAAATCAAGTTTTTTTGAAGAATTTGATATTTTATATCATGAAATGAAATCATGAAATGAAATCAGCGTTGAATTGCATATCTAAACATTGATTTCACCTCGTGATTTCAAATCACAAGATAAAATTGCATGGCCAAATGCCTACTGAAAGCTAAAGAAAATTGTTTGGCAGCAGACTATCATTTTGTGAGATACAACAAGTAGATTTCCTCTCACTTAGGGAGATGTACTAAAGGCTACTGGGAGAATTTCCAAAAGCTATATGGAGAAAACTAGTTTGTAACAACAAGGAAGTCTCAAATGGATCTTTAATATGAGGACTTGCTATTATAAAGAAGTTGACTACATGAGACATGCTAATCAATTGAGAGATAACCTCTTAGGCAAAATCTGGAATGTGCAACCAATGAAATGAAACTATTCAGCATATCTTTTTCTAGTGTAGTGTTAGCTCAACAATATGGATGCACCACCCCATTGGAAGGCATTCATAAATATAGTACAGGTTGGAAAAAGGAAATAATATGGTCCATATAATATTTCATGAGACACAGTAGCGGAGCAACAATCTATATGATGAATCCTGACTACCACAGCATATTACATCTGGGCAGAGAGAAAGGATATTTTCAAAAAAGAATAAAGCCCCAATGCAGATTATTCAACAGATTGTGCAATATGTGAACTATAGAGCTAGATTGATGCCAAAATTTGTTGGACATATGAGCCACATGAACTTTTACTTAGAAGCAGCATAGGACCAGTATAAGATAAAAAATAAAACTTCACTAGGTGATATTCAGTGCATTCGAAGTCTATTTTTTCTTTTTTTCTTGGAGGGGAGGGGGTTCACTTGAGTTGTACATAAGCACTTGATGATAAATAAATTGTTTATTTACAAAAAAATAAAGTTGTCAATCAATTAGCTGTAATGACCCTTGTATTCATATTTAATTTTTTTTTGTATTTTGACTATTTTGTCTTTTTTCGTAGTTGTTTCATGTTTATTTTGGAGTGTGGAAATGGTTGACACATTTTGTAATGCAATTGAGAATGATTTGATAGAGTTTGAGGCTTTTAGAGGCTTTAAAAGTCATATCGTTGACTTTAATCAATATTTAGTATTTCAAAGTTGAATGATGATTTGGACAGTTTCATTAGATCCTGAACGTCAATTTTGGGTTAGTAGAATAGTTAGTTTGAATTTCAAATCTTTATTTTGCATTTCGATCCTCCATACCCTATAAGAAATCTGATGGCTAATTTATTGCAATCGATCCTTTTTTCATAAATTTAATAATTCTATTAAATTCAAAATGTATTTTATGATCAACTTACAATATTGGTCCATGTTCATAGAGTGTTGGATGAGTTCCGAGGGTCAAAAATAAGTTTTAAAATTTGCTAATGCTACTGTGGCGGCTAAAGCGACTGGTTGATTGCTTTAGCAGCCGTTGAACATTTGACCTAAAGTGTAACACCTCGAGAGTACACCTTGGGTGCCACACAGTGTTTACAGTCTTGAGAAACCACAAGCTAACCCCTGAGCTGGCACCTGCTGTGAGCACTGAGTAAACCTGATATCAATAGATCATATATGAAAATAAACTGAGGAATGTCATAAGGTTTTAAGTCATAAATCTCATAAGTCTGTAAGACAACTAATAATGCTGATAATGACAACTAAAATCTAAAAACTATCTGTACTAGTCTGAAAAGCCTCTACTGACTAAATAAGAGTTGATGGGATAGGCCCAACTAACTCCAACTAACTACTGAACTAAAAGCATGAAAATAAATATAGTCTATCCTCGAAATATGAGAACTCACCACTGCTACGGCTAATAATTTGAAAAGTTTATACGTAATCTAAAAACTGAGCATCCGAACCTATGATATGATACATCATAGCACAAGAAAAGAGTATGGGATCAGTACTTTGAATGTACTGGTATGCTAAATAAGGTAGGTTGATATGACATGGTTTCATGTGCATGAATAATAATTGACTGAATAGCTGGAAGAGTTGAATTAAAATGCATGGAATCTGTAAGTACTGAGTGTGCATAAAATCTGTAAATATTAAGTATGCATGAAATATGTAAATACTGAGTGTGCATGATCAAGCATAAAACATATTCTAAATATAAACTGTAAGCTAAGTTACTGAAATTTGATGACTGAATATCTGTATGCTATGGTCAAACAACACTAAAGCTGAATTACTGAGCTAATTACTGGACCGAGACTATGAAAGGTATTATCTAACTGACATGCCCTGCTCTAAACTGATTGGGGCTCAACCTGTAATCCCAGTAGAAAGGGTGTTAATACCGAGCCACGGGTACTAACAATGGCTATGTGGATCCACTAAGCTAATGAAAATCTAGGATGTCAAGCCTAAACTGATGGGTGACACCTGGGCGGAGTCAAGCCTAATCTGATGGGTGATCCCTAGGAGGTAGTCAAGCCTAATCTAACTGTAACGCCCCAAATCTGGTACCCAAAATGCTACACGGTGCTCATGACCTCGAAGAACTACAAGCTAACCCATGACTGATATCTATACCTGAACAATGCATAATATACTGTATAAATACTAAAACATAAACTGAACGGCCTTAAGGTTCAAAACTGAAACATAACTGATAAATCATAACATATGGATGGGGTATGAAATACCCAAACACTAAAATAATTGTCTGAACATGATAGTCTGAAAAGCCTCTAACTGACTGAACTGTCTGAATAAGGAGTTGATGGGATATGTCCCCAACTAACTCCAACTAATAAATTAATTAATGAGATAATAAAGAAATAGTCATGTCCTTAAAAGATGAGGACTCATTGCTATCTCTGATTGCTGAGACTGGAATGCTACTGATGCTCTGGATCTTGTGCTTCTGAACCTATGGTATAAAATACCATAGCACAAATACATTGGTACTTTGAATGTACTGGTGTGCATGGAAGGTAGGCTGAATACAAAGGGTTCACACGCATGAACTATACTAACTGACAAGACAATATGAACATGAAAATACATGCATGAATACATAATAACTGTAACTGAGTTCATGATAACATAATTACTGAATCTGAGTACTGATATCATGAGATACTGATATCATGAGATATTGATAACTGTATAACTGAAATAACTGATACTGAGCGACTGTATTTGACAGTCTAGTTTTTGATGGAACTAGCTAAGTTCCATACTATTCTGAGGTGACTGTATCTAATAGTTCTGAATTCTGTAGAACTATCTGAGTTCTATTACTAAGACTGAATGACTGTATCTGACAATCCTGGTTTTTGTAGCTGAAATTATGGGAAGTAGTTATCTAATTGACATGCCCCAAATAATACATTATAGCTGAGTTGGTTTCCAATCTGTAACCCCAATTAGAAGTGTATCAATACTGCGCCACTAGTAAGGATAATTTGTAAGTAACCCTTATATAACAGGTAATCTAGTGAGAATGGTAGGAACCCTCACATAACAGGTTAAGCCACCTCATCTACCCTCATATAACAGGCTATGATGTCTCAACCTACGATGACTACGTAGTTCTTGAACGTAAGGATTGCTTCTAAGAACCACACCTTCATATAATAGGTGAGTTCCCATCCTTGGGTTCACTTGGTGCTAATTTCTAATCCCATCTGAATAGACACTGAACATGAATTACTGAACTGAATTGACTGAGCTTTGTTGACTAACGGAATAGTACTGAGATTACTATATTACTGAGATTTTTTGAGTCACATGACTGATTGAGTTCAATGGATCATGGATTGACTGAGGATATGATAAAAATATGATACCAACTCTAGGCATACAACTATATTTTTCAGGTACAAGTACCCCCAGGACTCCATGGAAAGAAACTGACAAAGCATGACTTTCTTGAATATATGACTAACTTAAACAATCCATAATTCATTGAGTAAGACTTTTCATCAAACATTTGACATGCATAAACTTGTACATGAATGGGGATTTCATATTATCATACTAGTATGACACTTTTCTTTCACATAGGCATTTAATCAAACACATCGGGAGCATGCTTTGGTTATAAAATCATCAACACATCTAATAATCATGGATACATCAATCAATTTATAATTTGAAGGGGGTTTATCATGGTTATTATGCAAATTATCACATACTAGGGTCAATTATTGGAATATGTAATTTAAAATATGAATATAAACCACACTGCATCATGGACATGAATTTCAATTCAATTTAAATCATGAACATTCACAAATACCCAATTCTTGGATTTTAAAAGAGATTCTTGAGCTTCATGGGTGAAAGGGACCCATGAATCAACATATGACATACCTTGATTGTGAGTTTCTTGAAGTTCTTAGACTTGAAGAACTTGAGTTTTTTAGTTTCTTGAAGAAGGATTTGGATCTTATTCTTGGGGATTATCTTTGAGAGAAAATCCTAATTTGACGTTGTGAATGAATAATGAATTTATGAGCCTTGGTATGATATAATTAGGGGTTAAAACGGGTGGATAAAGACCCAAATACCCTTTAAAATGACTTAAAATTTGCTGAACGGGACCTGCAACGGCTTGTGCAGTGATCCATCGCTGGCTCAACGGTTCATCGTACGTGGACCAAAAAAAAACTCACTACCTTATAGCGATGTCTCGGGCGATGGTCTATCGCAAGTTCAATGGTCCGTTGCAAGTTCAACGGTCTGTCAACTTGTCCGCCACACCTTATCCAGAAAGTTGACTCACTGCCTTGGCTGCAATGGTCTAGGTGATGGTCCGTCGCTAGATTGATGGTCCGTCAACCTGGCCGTTGCACCTGAGCGATTCTGATAGCTCTGAGTAAAATTCACATAACTTTTTACTCTGATACCGGATTTGGAAGAAATTTGTATCGTTGGAAAGTTAATTCAATTTTTCACATAATAAACAGTGAAAATCTTAAAAATTCCATGTGTAAAAAAATGAATTCATATTTCAAAGTAAGTTTCTAACATTCTTAGGATGATTTCAAGCTAGGTAGAAGTATGGGGTATTATAATATCTCCCCCTTGAGAACATTCATCCTCGAAGAAGACCGAATGAGAGGGGAGAAGATAAACTGATGTATATACTGAGCATGAATGACTGAAACATGATCTCATGATTGACATGACTGATAACTAAATATATCATACTAAATATGCATATCTGATGCATGTGTAACTGATTCATGAATGCATGACTGAGTGTTCTGATGAACTAAGGTTCTCACAATGAGAATTCATATATGATGCATGATTATATAACTGAACTGACATATGAATGTATGACTGAATATGCAATGGTATTTAATACCAAGTTTATAATGGAATTCTGAACATAACATGGATGCCAAGCTTGTAACTGAAATTTGAATATAAAACTGAAAAGGTTAAGGAGAACTGTTACCTTGAGCTTATCTGAGTTAGCGGAGAAGAGGTGAGGATACTTGGTATGCAAGTCTGCTTCTGCTTGTTAAGTAGCTCCCTCAACAAACTGATTTCGCTAAAGAACTTTGACTAGAGGGACTTCTTTGTTCCTCAGTCTACGAGTCTGATAGTCTAGGATTTTGACTAGAATCTCTTCATAAGAGAGTCTGTTTTGAATATCTATGCTTTGAATGGGGACTACAACTACTGGTTCACCTATGCACTTCTTGAGCAAAGAGACATAGAAGACTGGATAAACTGAGGCTAGATCTGAAGGCAATTCAAGCTCATAAGTTACCTTGCCGAATCAACTGAGAATCTTGAAGGGACTGACATATCGGAGATTAAGCTTTCCATTCTTGCCTAATCTTTTCACTCCCTTCATGGGAGAGATCTTTAGATAGACAAAATCACCAATCTCAAACTCGAGACCCTTTCTGCGCACATCTGCATAAGACTTCTATCGGCTCTGAGCAGCCCAGAGTCTTTCTCTGATCAACTGGACTTTCTCTAAGTCATCGAATACTAAGTCAAGCCCTATAACTGAGGACTCACTAACTTCAAACCAACCGATTAAAGATCTGTATCTTCTACCATAAAGATCTTTGAATGGAGCTATCCGAATACTAGAATGATAGCTATTGTTGTATGCAAACTGAATCAAAGGCAAGTGGTCATCCCAACTACCCTTGAAATCAATTGCACACGCTCGCAACACATCTTCTAGAGTCTGAATAGTCCTTTCGCTTGACCTTCTGTCAGATGATAAAAGGTGGTACTAAAATAAACTTGGGTACCAAGACCCTTTTGGAATGCTTTCTAAAAGTGAGAGGTGAATTGGGTACCTTTATCTGAGATAATAGATAACAAAATATCTTGTAATCTGACCAACTCTCTGATGTAGAGTTTGGCGCAATCCTCGGCTGAATAAGAGGTATGGACTGGAAGGAAATAAGCTGGCTTGGTTATTCTATCTACAATGACCCAGAATCAATCACGATGGCGACGAGTACGAGTCAAACACATCACGAAGTCCATGTTCACTTCTTCCCACTTCCAAGTAGGAATATTAAACTCCTTCATGGACCCACTAGGCTTCTGATGCTCTATTTTAACCTGCTGACATGTAGAGCACTTAGCCACAAACTCTCTAATATTTCTCTTCATCCCACTCCACCAATAGATTTCCCGCAAGTCGCGGTACATCTTTGTGGCCCCTAGATGAATAGAGTAGTGCGAACCATGTGCTTCTACAAGAACTTGCTGGCTTAAGTCATCTACACCTGGAACACACAGACGACCTTGACAATGCAAAACACCATCTTTCCCTTAGGAGAAAACCTTTACTTTGTGATCCTTGATTGACTCTTTCAATTTGACAAGGATGAGGTCTCTATCTTGCTTTTCTTTCACCTCAGAAACTAGAGATGATTCTGAGCTACTCTGAACCCATATGTCACTCTCTTCTGTATTGACTAAACAAATACCTAGTCTGGAAAGCTGATAGATTTCCTAAGCTAACTTCTTATTATTGTCCTCAACATGAGAAACACTACCTATAGACAGTCTACTGAGAGCGTCGGAAACTACATTGGCCTTGCCCGAATGTTAAAGGACACTTATGTCATAATATTTCAAGAGCTCTAACCACCTTTTCTGATGAAGATTGAGATCTTTTTGAGAAAAAACATATTGAAGGCTCTTATGATCTGTGAACAAATCCACATGAACTCCGTATAGATAATGCCTCCAAATCTTTAAGGTAAATACTACGGCTGCTAACTCAAGATCATGAGTTGGATAATTCTTCTCATGGGATTTGAGCTGTCTGGAGGCGTCGGCTATGACCTTACCATGATGCATGAGGACGCAACCCAAACCTACTCTAGATGCATCATAATACACCACGAATCCATCTAAACTATCTGGAAGAGCTAAGACTAGGGCTGAGATGAGTCAAGTCTTCAACTCCTGAAAACTCTTCTCACAAGGATCTGATCACTGAAACTTGACTTTCTTCTAAGTCAATCTATACATAAGGGATGAAATAGAAGAAAATACCTCATCAAACCATCTGTAGTAGCCAGCCCAACCCAAGAAACTTCTGATATCTAATGGAGAGATAGAGCGAGGCCAGTTTCTTACTACTTTAGTCTTTTGAGGATCTACTCTAATGCTATCACCGAAAATGATATGGCCAAGGAATGCTACTGACCTTAGCCAAAATTTGCACTTACTAAATTTGGTGAACAACTGATGATCTTTGAGAGTCTGAAGTACGATTATGAGATGGTCTGCATGATCACAATCACTATAGGAATAAACTAGAATATCATCTATAAAGACTGTGATGAACATGTCCAAGTACTACTTGAACACACGGTTCATCAAGTCCATGAAAGCTACTAGGGTATTGGTAAGACCAAAGGACATGACTAGGAATTTGAAGTGACCATACCGAGTATGGAAGGATTTTTTTAGAATGTCACATTTTCTAACACTGATTTGATGATAGTCAGATCCGAGGTCTATTTTTGAGAAAAAGCTGGCACCCTGAAGTTGGTCAAACAAGTCATTGATTCTGGGAAGAGGATAATTATTCTTGATCGTGACTTTATGGAGCTGACAATAGTCAATATACATTCTGAGAGAACCGTCTTTCTTGCACATGAATAAATTTGGTGCACCCCACGGGGATACACGGGGCTTGATGAACCCCTTATTTAAGAGATCCTTAAACTGGTCTTCTAGTTCTTTGAGTTCTACTGGTGCTATTCTGTATGGCAAAATAGATATGGGCTGAGTATCTAAAAGAAGATTAATACCGAAGTCTATTTCCCTTTCGGGAGGAATTCTTAAAAGTTCTTTGGGAAAGACATCTGAATATTCATTCACAACTGGGATTGAATCAAGATTAGGAGTTTCATAACTAGTGTCCTTAACTTGAACAAGATGATAGACACATCCCTTAGATACTATTTTTTATGCCCGAAGGTAGGAAATAAGCTGACCTCTGAAAGATGAAGTACTACCCCTCCACTCTAGGATAGGTTCATTTGGAAACTAAAACTGGACTATTCTATTTCTACAGTTGACTGTGGCATAGTAGGAATGAAGCCAATCCATGTGGAGAATGACATCAAAATCAGTCATCTCTAATTTGATGAAGTCTGCTGAAGTGACTTTCTGAAACATCATAACCGGGCAGTTCTTGTATACCCACCAGGCTATGATAGTTTTACCTACTGAGGTAAAGACTGAAAAGGGCTCTTCAAGAATTTTGGGACTGATTTCAAAATTTCCTGCTATATATGGAGTAACAAAAGACAAAGAAGCTCCTGGATCTAGCAAACCATAAACATGCACATGAAAGATCTGTAATGTACCATTAACCACATCAGGAGAATTTTCCTGATTTTGCCGAGACTAGAGAGCATAGAGTTTGTTTGGGCATTGCCCACTAGTAACATTGGAAGTAGCACCCTGCTGATTTGAATGACCGGACTGAGCTGAGGAATGGTTCTTCTAACCTTGAGGACCTGGCTGAGGATAGTCTCTGGCTCTGTGGCCTGGCTTGCCACATCTGAAATAAATACTACTTCCAGCTCTGCAAATATCCTGATGGTGCTTGCCACAAGTCTGGAAAAGAGGATAGGTGTGGATATTGCTAACACTTTCCTGAGACTTAGAGCCTGGAGCTCTATATTTGTTACCGTCTGTGAACTTATGAGCTGGAGCACTAGCTGAAGAAGGAGCTGGAACTGATGACTTAGGGTGAAACTGAGAACGGTTTTCTCCTTCTGATTTAGGCTGAGCAAAGTTGAAACTACCTGTCTTTGCTATCTTATTCTACTTCTCCCTCATCTTAATCTTTTACTTCTCTACCTGCTGAGCATGAGTCATAAGCCTGGCTAGAGTCATGTCACTATTCAACATCGCTTCACCCCAGAAACAAACTTACTCATCTTGGCCCTGCTGTCTGCAACCACATGAGTGGAATATTTGTCTAATTGAGTAAACTTAAGAGAATACTCTTTCACATGAATTCTAACACATTAGCTTCTCTCATCTCTAGGGGAAAGAACCTCTCTAAGAATGCGATGACAAACTCCTCCCACTCAATAGGCCCTGTATCATCTGGCCTTTATGACTTTCACTGCTTGTTCCAAGTGTGAGCATCATCCTACAACTGGTATGAAGCTATCTCAGCATTCTCACTAGGAGTAACCCCCATAATATCAATAACCTTCTGAACCTGATTGATGAATTCCTGAGGGTCCTCATCTGACTTAGACCTGAGAAAAGATGGAGGATTTATTTAGGTGAAGTCCCAAATTATGGTTGCAGCTGAATTTGCCACTAGGTTGGCTGGAATGACAACTATTCATTCATTCTGAGTAGCAATTGACTGAGTAAGAGTAGTGAATGCAGCTCTGAACTTTGCCTGAGAAATATGTTCGCCCAAAAGATCTTCGGACTGAGGGGATGGCTGATTCCCATTTCTTCTCTTAGGAGGCATGTTCTGTAGAAAAAAGGGAAGAATGAATTACACTGAGAGATTATTTTGATATTATGCTCACTGGCACGACATGAATACTAAAAGAAGGGAAACTATTCCTAAAACATCTTATAGCCTCCTGCACATAAATGTGGCGCGCAACACACCCATGTACAAGACTCTACTAGATATGGCTTTCAGACTTCCTAGGAATATATTGAACCTTAGGCTCTGATACCAAGTTTGTTACGCCCCGAATCTGGTACCCAAAATGCTACACGGTGCTCATGACCCCAAAGGACCACAAGCTAACCCATGACTGATATTTGTACCTGAACACTACATAATATAATGTATTAATAAGGAAACATGAACTAAAAGGCCTTAAGGTTCAAAACTGAAATATAACTGATAAATCATAACATATGGAGGGGGTATGAAATACCTAAACACTGAAATAATTATCTGAACATAACAGTCTGAAAAGCCTCTAACTGACTGAACTGTTTGAATAAGGAGTTGATGGGGCATGTTCCCAACTAACTCCAACTAATAAATTAATTAATGAGATAATAAAGAAATAGTCATGTCCTCGAAAGATGAGGACTTACTACTATCTTTAACTGCTGAGACTAGAATGCTACTGATGCTTTGGAGCTCGTACTTTTGAACCTATAGTATGAAACACCATAGCGCAAATGCGTTAGTATTTTGAATGTACTGGTATGCATGAAATATAGGCTGAATGCAAAGAGTTCACACGTATGAACTGTACTAAATGACTAGATAACATGAACACGAGAATACATGCATGAATACATAATCATTGTAACTAAGTTCGTGGTAACATGATTACTAAATCTGAGTACTGATATCATGAGATATTGATAACTGTATAACTAAAATAACTGATATTGAGTGACTGTATTTGACAGTCTAGTTTCTGATGGAACTAGCTAAGTTTCATACTATTTTGAGTTGGCTGTATCCGACAATCCTGAATTCTGTAGAACAATTTGAGTTCTATTACTGAGACTGAATGACTGTATCTGATAGTCTTGATTTTTGTAGTTGAAACTGTGCGAAGTAGTTATCTAATCGACATGCCCGAAATAATGCATTATAGCTGAGTTGGGGTCCAATCTGTAACCCCAATTGGAAGGGTGTCAATACCGCACCACTTGTAAGGACAATCTATGAGTAACCCTCATATAACAGGAAAATCTAGTGAGAACAATGGGAACCCTCACATAACAGGTTAAGCCACCTCATCTACCCTCATATAGCAGGCTATGATGTTTCAACTTACACTGGCTACGTAGTTTTGGAATAAAATGATTGCTTCTAAGAACTACACCCTCATATAACAGGTGAGTTCTATCCTTGGGTTTACTTGGTGCTAATTCCTACTCCTATTTGAATAGACACAGAACATGGATTATTGAACTGAATTAACTGAGTTCCGTTGACAATGGAATAGTACTGAGATTACTATATTACTGAGATTTTCTAAGTCACATGACTGACTGAGTTCTATGGATCATGGATTGACTGAGGATATCGTGAAAACATAATACCGACTCTAGGAACACAACTATATTTTTCTGGTACAAGTACCCCCAGGACTCTATGAAAATAAACTGACAAAGGATGACTTTCTTGAATACATGACTAACATAAAAAATCCATAATTTATTGAGTAAGACATTTCATCAAACATTTGATATGCATAAACTTGTACATGAATGGGGATTTCATATTATCATACTAGTATGACACTTTTCTTTCACGTAGGCTTTTAATCAAACACATGGGGAGCATGCTTTGGTTATTAAATTATCAACACATCTAATAATCGTGGATACATCAATCAACTTGTAATTTGAAGGGGGTTTATCATGGTTATTATGCAAATCATCATATACTAGGGTCAATCATTGGAGTATATAATTTAAAACATGAATCAAAACCACACAGCATCATGGATATGAATTTTAATTCAATTTAAACCAGGAACATTCACAAATACCCAAATCTTGGATTTTAAAAGAGATTCTTGAGCTTCATGGATGAAAGGGACTCCTGAATCAACATATGACATACCTTGATTGTGAGTTTTTTGAAGTTTTCAGACTTGAAGAACTTGAATTTCTTAGTTTCTTGAAGAAGGATTTGGATCTTGTTCTTGGGGATTATCTTTGAGAGAAAACCCTAATTTGATGTTATGAATAAATAATGAACTTATGAGCCTTGGTCTGATATAATTAGGGGTTAAAATGTGTGGAAAAAGACCCAAATACCCTTTAAAATTGACTTAAAATTTACTGAATGGGACCTGTGATGGCTCATGTGATAGTCTGTCACTGGCTCTATGGTCTGTCATTTTGACCATCGTATGTGGAGCAAAAAAAAACTCACTGCCTTATAGTAATGCTTGGGCGACGGTTCGTCGCAAGTTCGACGGTCCATCAACCTGTCCGTCACCCCTTATCCAAAAGGTTGACTCATTGCTCTGGCTGCGACAGTCTAGGTGATGGTCCATCTTTAGATCGATGGTCCGTCAACCTAGCCATCACACCTAGGCGATTTTGACAGATCTGAGTGAAACGTCCATAAATTTTTACTCCGATACCGGATTTGGACGAAAATGATATCGTTGGAAAGCTAATTCAATTTTCCACATGATAAAAAGTAAAAATCTTAAAAATTCCACGTATACAAAAATGGATTCGTATTTCAAAGTAATTTTATAACATTCATGGGATGATTTCAAGCTAGGTAGAAGTACGGGGTATTACACTTACGAGTGACT
Organism: Capsicum annuum; assembly: GCF_002878395.1. Classification (NCBI taxonomy): domain Eukaryota; kingdom Viridiplantae; phylum Streptophyta; class Magnoliopsida; order Solanales; family Solanaceae; genus Capsicum; species Capsicum annuum. The sequence goes on from NW_025859587.1 coordinate 71,117, forward strand.
CCCTATCTTACGTTGGCTCTATAGTTTTGGAACGCAGGGACTACTACAAACGAATTTGCATAACTGATGGGGAAACCATCATCCCTGCATTCTCTCGGTGCTAAATCCTACTCCTAAATGAAGGACGCTAAATTCTGAACTAATCTAAGTTTGACTGATTATGATGACTGACTGAACAAATAGTGCTCATAACATATTCTGAAACTATTTTGAAGATACTGAGACTAATTAAACAGCTAAGTTTTTGGGTATTCATAATCCCCAGGACTTAATAGCAATAATAGTAAAATAGTACTAAGCTTTGGGGACATAACATAGAAACATTTATTCAAAATCCATTCTTGTAGGCATTTCATCAAATACTGGATATGCATAGTTTAAGCAAAGCATGAGAATAGTTTAAAGCTTGTAGTAATAGCATGAATTCAACCTCAACAACACTGAATATGATTTAAATCAGTGAATAACAACATTAAAATATGTGGGATTTGATAACACAATAATTTCATGTAAACATGGCATAGAATTACAATTCATGGGAGTTCATGGTTAAAATCACAATTGAAAACACAATAGCTTGTAAAAATCACAACTTTGAATTTAAAATTAGATACTTGGACTCCATGTGTGAAAGGAACCCATGGATGAACACTTAACATACTTGGGTTGATGAATTCGTGAGAGTTGATGGTGAATTCTTGAGATTTGTTCTTGAATTGTGGAGGCTAGGGTTTTTGTTCTTGAAAGAGGGATACATTAATTTGAGTAATTGATGAAATAATGAGCAAATAAGTATCTATTGGGACTTAAATTCCGTGTTTGGATGGATTTGGAGCTATGGGAAAAAACTAAACGCTCCTTTGGCATTAAAAATCCTGATTTTGAGGCTTACCACTAAGCGGTATTGGTCCCACCGCTATAGCACCGTTGAGAGAGCTAATAGCGGTGACTTACTACCTTAGGATGGCTCCGATTTGAAGGTTTACCACTGAGCAGTATTGGCTTCACCGCTAATGCACCGTCGAGCAGTGTAATCAAGGCAACTCACTGCCTCACACAAAAAATGCAATAACTTTTCTCTTAGGTATTAGATTTAGGAAAAATTGGCATTGTTTGAAATATAATTCAATTATTTATCTGTTGGTGGGTCATGAGCTCAAAAATTCTTAGTAAAATGAAATATATGCTTGTTTGAAGTTGACTATAGCAATATCCTTCTCAAGAACTCAATCGGTAAGGGATATTTTGATTCGTCTAATAGCTAGGAGTTATTTGAGGCCTTAATATACATCAAACTCACCCATAAAACTACCAAAACACTATAATTTATTTCTCATGAGTTTGAAGCATGGTTCTAATTATTGGTTTGGATTTTTGTGGTATTACGATATCTCTCTCTTGGGAACATTCGTCCTCGAATGAGATTCTCTAGACTGAAGAGTACTAAACTAAGGCAACTGAGATCACATATAGAACATGATTGACTAGGAACATGATTACATGAATGAGTTTGAAACATGACACATGACTGAACTAGTTCTGTGAATGCATGAATCACATGAGAATAGTTATAAGGATGAGATAGAGACGAGTAAGTCAACTTATATGTACCCTTTACTTCAAGTTGGATCTTATTATGTGAAGAGAAAATGGAAGGTTTTAGGACACAAAAATCTCAAGGTATTACAATGCATCTCTCCCTTGGGATAGTTGTTCCCCGAAAGATACTGACTTAGCTGATATATTGTGAAAAGAATGAGATGATATACAAAATAGTTATGGACTAAATCATGACTAAACACCTACAGTGCAAAACTGAGGTCTAAGGAATAGAGGGTTAATGACATAAATTCATCAAAGAGGTTTGAACTGAGACATGCATGGCATGAATTCAAATTTCACTGATCATTAAGAGTGTAGCATGAGTACTGGAACTGAACATACTGTAAAACATAAGTACATGAGTCATGATCTGCATGACCTGAATTTGGAGTCCATAAATTTATGGAACATGATTCGTACAACTAAGCAAACTGGGACTCATTGTACTAAGAATTGAAAGCTCACATGATTCTTTATGATATGTAAGAATATAAACTATGATCATGGAGATGACATATAAAGCATAAGTAGGTATCGTGATGATAGAAGTACAAAACTCTGTATTGAGATAAGAATGGGTTGGTCACCTTTCTCCTCTACTGATGTTCTACAATACACTGGCATCACTACTACAATCTGAGTGACTGACTTGGTTACTTGTTCTATCATCTCCTTCTTAGCTTAAAGTCATCATTCTAAGTCTGTAAACCACTTAACAAACTCTAAACTTAATTGACATAACTTTACTTTAAAGTCTGGGGTAGACACTGAGGAGGGCTCTACTAAAGTATCAGGACTAACATCAAAATTAATAGCTATTTACTGAGTTACACGAAAATTAAGGCTCCAAGGTCTAATAAAGAATAAGAAGGAAGATTAAAGGCCTGTAACATATCGATAACCATATCAGGAGAGCTTTCCTGATCATAACGATACTGGAGTTCATAAAGTCTGTTCTGATGTTGACCACTGGTGACACTGGAAGTGGAACCCTGCTGAGTTGGGTGATCGGATGGGACTGGAGGATGATTGTGCTCACTCTGCGGAATAGCCTTAGGATATTCTCTGACTCTGTGGCCTGACTTGCCACATCCAAAACACACATCAATTCCTGCTTTACACACACCTTTATGATTCCTGCCACACTCTCCACAAAGTGGATTGGTACAACTACTGCTCATACTACCCTAGGTTTGGGAGCCTGACGCCCCATCATGATCGTTATTCCTGAACTTTGGCACAAGGGCACTAGCTGAAGAAGGATCTGAGGCTAAAAACTTTTAATGGAAGTGTGAATAGTTATCATCCTCTGACTTAGGTTGAGAAAAATTAAAACTACCTATCCTAGCCCTCTTATTCTCTTTTTTTTTCTCCTTACATTTCTCTTTCTCAATCTACTGGGCATGGGCCATAAGCCTAGACAAGTCCATCTCCTTAATCAACATAGCAGTCCTACACTTCTTGACAATATTATCAGCTACACCTGAAACAAACTCGCTAATTCTAGACCTATTATCATCCACCACATGAGGAGCATACCTAGCTAGCTGAGTAAACTTGAGGGAATACTCTATCACACTCATGTTACCCTTCTTCAAATTAATAAACTCTAACACCTTAGCCTCTCTCATCTCCAAAGGGAAAAATCTATCTAAGAAGGTTGTAGCAAACTCCTCCCATTCTATAGGCCCTATATCGGCACTCATATCCTCTCTCCACTACTTAAACTAGGTATGAGCTACATCCTATAATTGGTAAGTATCTAGCTCTGTACTCTCACTAGAAGTCACCCCCATAATGTCGGTTACCTTATAGACTATGTCTAGGAATTCCTATGGATCCTCTTTAGATTTTGATCCCAAAAACAGAGGAGGATTCATTCGGGTAAAGTCCTGAATCCTGGCTACGGCAGTATTGGCCACTGGGTTAGCTGGAACAACAAATAGCTGCTCATTTTGGGCTGCTACTGAGTGAGCTAAAGTAATGAATCCATCTTTAAACTCTGCATGAGAAACATGCTCATTCAGGGGATCTTCTTGAATGGGCAGAGGTGATGGATGGTTTACATTTCTCCTTCTGTCTTTCTTTATGGAAGACATATTCTGTAAGTGGAAGAAAGAATAGATTAGATAGAGAGTTTAACATGAGCTCATGCTCTTTCGCATGACAGGAATACTGAAAGAAGAAAACTTTTCCTAAAATATCTTATAGCCTCCTATCCACAAGTGTGGCTCACTTCACACCCATATACAAGACTCCACTCAACATGGCTTTCAGACTTCCTAGGACAATTTTAAAACCTTAGCCTCTAATATTAAGTATGTAATGCTCTGAGAGTACACCCTGGGTGCCATATGGTGCTTACAATCCTGAGAGACCACCAGCTAATCCCTGAGCTGGTACCTATTGTGAGCATTGAGTAAAATTGATATCAAAAGATCATATGCGGAAATAAACTGAGGAATGCCACAAGGGTTTGAGTCATAAATCTAATAAGTCTGTAAGATAAAACTAATAATGCTGATAATGACAACTAAAATCTAAAAACTGACTAACTGCCTGTACTAGTCTAAAAAGCCTCTACTGACTGAATAAGAGTTGAGGGATAGGCCCCAACTAACTCCAACTGACTACTGAACTGAAAGCATGAAAATAAATATAGTTATGAAGACTCACCTCTGCTATGGCTGATAATCTAGAAAGTTTATGCGTGATCTGTGAACTGAGCATCCAAACCTATGATATGATACATCATAGCGCAAGAAAAAAGTATGCGATCAGTACTTTGAATATACTGGTATGCTAAATGAGGTAAGTTGATATGGCATGGTTTTATGTGCATAAATAATTACTGTCTGAATAGCAGGAAGTGTTGAATAAAAATACATGGAATCTGCAAGTACTGAGTGTGCATGAAATCTATAAATATTGAGTGCGCATGAAATCTGTAAATACTGCGTGTGCATGACCAAACATAAAATATATTCTAAATGTAATCTGTATGCTGAGTTATTAAAATCTGATGATTGAATATCTTATATCTGTATGCTATGGTGAAACAACACTGAAACTGAATTACTGAGTTGATTATAGGACAAAGACTGTGGGAGGTATCATCTAACCGACATGCCCTGCTCTAGATTGATTGGGTTTCAACTTGTAACCCTAGTTGAAAGGGTGTTAATACCATGCCATGGGTACTAACAATGGCAATGTAGATCAACTAAGCTACTGAAAAACTAGGATGTCAATCCTAAAATGACGGGTGACACCTAGGCGGAGTCATGCCTAATCTGATGGGTGACCCCTAGGAGGTAGTCAAGCCTAATCTGACTGGTGACTCCTCACCCTATGCTGGCTACACGGTTTTGGAACACAGAGAATACTACTAACGAATCTTCCTAACTGATGGGAAAGTTGTCATCCCTGCATTCGCTCGATGCTAAATCCTACTCACAACTGAAGGACGCTGAATTCTGAACTGAACTAAGTTTAACCGATTATGATGACTGACTGAACTGATAATGCTCATAACATATTCTGAAACTATTTTGAAGATACTGATACTAATCAAATATCTAGGTTTTTGGGTATTCAAAACCCCAGGACTCAATAGCTTAATAGTAAAGTAGTACTAAGCTTTGGGGACATAACATAGAAACATTTATTCAAAATCCATTCTTGTAGGCATTTCATCAAACACTTGATATGCATAGTTTAAGCTAAGCATGGGAATAGTTTAAAGCTTGTAGTAATAGCATGGATTCAACCTCAACAACACTAGTTATGATTTAAATTAGTGAATAACAACATTAAAACATGTGGGGTTTGATAACAACAATAATTTCATGTAAATATGGCATATAATTACAATGCATGGGAGTTCATGGTTAAAATAACAATTGAAAACACAATAACTTGTAAAAATCACAACTTTGAATTTAAAATTGGATACTTGGACTCC
>NW_025859587.1:79682-131924 GCF_002878395.1 Capsicum annuum
GTTTTGAAGAAGCTAAGCAACATTTCTTCAAAGAGAAACTTGATACTGTTTCTGCAAAATCAGAAAAAATAAATTATAAAATTAACCAACTAAAAAGATAAAAGATGAAGAATATGGAGAAATGAAAATAGAATACGCCATTATATATAGCTCAAACTAGATTTTATGAATATGAAAAAATTGAAAGTTATGGTCATTATTGATATCAATTAAGAGAAGATTTTGTAAAATTGAATAACTGCAAGAAAGGTGAGTCAAAGTAAAAAAAAAAATAAAAGAAAAAAATGCAAATAAAGGTTATTGAGAGGTGTCACATCACCTCTTCTACATTCTCTTTTATTATTATAATATACTAGTGTACTTATCTGCGCTTTGAAGTTATAAAAAAATTAAAAGAAAATGAAAAATTATAGAAAGAATTAAAATAAAATGAAATACTAATGTCATTAGCTTTATGAAATGAATTTAATTTTAATCTATAAAAGAAAATAGACCAAATATAAAAAACTCATGAAATTAATTATTACATGTCAACTTGAAGATGACAAATGACATGATCGAATATAAGGAGTTGATGAGACATGTCTATAGTTTTGGAATGCAGGGACTACTACAAACGACTTTGCATAACTGATGGGGAAACCATCATCCCTGCATTCGCTCGTTGCTAAATCCTACTCCTAAATGAAGGACGCTAAATGCTGAACTAATCTAAGTTTAACTGATTATGATGACTGACTGAACAGATAATGCTCATAACATATTCTGAAACTATTTTGAAGATACTGAGACTAATTAAACAGCTAAGTTTTTGGGTATTCATAATCCCCAGGACTTGATAGCAATAATAGTAAAATAGTACTAAGCTTTGGGGACATAACATAGAAACATTTATTCAAAATCCATTCTTGTAGGCATTTCATCAAATACTAGATATGCATAGTTCAAGCAAAGCATGAGAATAGTTTAAAGCTTGTAGTAATAGCATGAATTCAACCTCAACAACACTGATTATGATTTAAATCAGTGAATAACAACATTAAAATATGTGGGATTTGATAACAACAATAATTTCATGTAAACATGGCATAGAATTACAATTCATGGGAGTTCATGGTTAAAATCACAATTGAAAACACAATAGCTTGTAAAAATCACAACTTTGAATTTAAAATTAGATACTTGGACTCCATGTGTGAAAGGAACCCATGGATGAACACTTAACATACTTGGGTTGATGAATTCGTGAGAGTTGATGGTGAATTCTTGAGATTTGTTCTTGAATTATGGAGGCTAGGGTTTTTGTTCTTGAAAGAGGGATACATTAATTTGAGTAATTGATGAAATAATGAGCAAATAAGTATCTATTGGGACTTAAATTCCACGTTTGGATGGATTTGGAGTTATGGGAAAAAACCAAACGATCCTTTGGCATTAAAAATCCTAATTTTGAGGCTTACTGCTGAGTGGTATTGGTCCCACCGCTATAGCACCATTGAGAGAGCTAATAACGGTGACCTACTTCCTTAGGATGGCTCCGATTTGTAGGTTTACCACTGAGCAGTATTGGCTTCACCGCTAATGCACCGTCGAGTAGTGTAATCAAGGCAACTCACTGCCTCACACAAAAAATGCAATAACTTTTCACTTGGGTATCAAATTTAGGAAAAATTGGTATTGTTTGAAATATACTTCAATTATTTATCTGTTGGCGGGTCATGAGCTCAAAAATTCTTAGTAAAATGAAATATATGCTTGTTTGAAGTTGACTATAGCAATATCCTTCTCAAGAACTCAATCGGTAAGGGATATTTTAATTCGTCTAATAGCTAGGAGTTATTTGAGGCCTTAATATACATCAAACATACTCATAAAACTACCAAAATACTATAATTTATTTCTCATGAGTTTGAAGCATGGTTTTAATTATTGGTTTGGATTTTTGGGGTATTATGATATCTCTTTCTTAAGAACATTTGTCCTCGAATGAGATTCTCTAGACTGAAGAGTACTAAAATAAGGCAACTGAGATCACATATAGAACATGATTGACTAGGAACATGATTACATGAATGAGTCTAAAACATGACACATGACTGAACTAGTTCTGTGAATGCATGAATCACATGAGAATGGTTATAAAGATGAGATAGAGACGAGGGAGTCAACTTATATGTACCCATTACTTCAAGTTGGATCTTATTATGTGAAAAGAAAATGGAAGGTTTTAGGACACAAAAATCTTAAGGTGTTATAATGCATCTCTCCCTTGGGATAGTTGTTCCCCGAAAGATACTAACTTAGCTGATATATTGTGAAAAGACTGAGATGATATACAAAATAGTTATGGACTAAATCATGACTAACCACCTGCAGTGCAAAACTGAGGTCTAAGGAATAGAGGGTTAATGACATAAATTCATCAAAGAGGTTTGAACTGAGACATGCATGGCATGAATTCAAATTTCACTGATCATTAAGAGTGTAGCATGAGTACTGGAACTGAACATACTGTAAAACATGAGTACATGAGTCATGATCTGTATGACCTGAATTTGGAGTCCATAAATTTATGGAACATGATTCGTACAACTAAGCAAACTGGGACTCATTATACTAAGAACTGAAAGCTCACATGATTCTTTATGATATGCAAGAATATAAACTATAATCATGGAGATGACATTTAAAGAATAAGTAGGTACCGTGATAACGAAAGTACAAAACTCTACACTGAGATAAGAATGGGTTGATCACCTTTTTCCTCTACTGATGTTCTATAATACACTGGCATCACTACTACAATCTGAGTGAGTGACTTGGTTACTTGTTCTATTATCTCCCCCTTAGCTTAAAGTCATCATTCTAAGTCTGTAAACCACTTAACAAACTCTAAACTTAATTGAAATCACTTTACTCTAAAGTCTGGGGTAGACACTAAGGAGGGCTCTACTAAAGTATCGGGAATAACATCAAAATTAATAGCTATTTATTGAGTTACATGAAAAATAAGGCTCCAAGGTCTAATAAAGAATAAGAAGGAAGATTAAAGGCCTGTAACATATCGATAACCATATCAGGAGAGCTTTCCTGATCATAACGATACTGGAGTTCATAAAGTCTGTTCTGATGTTGACCACTGGTGACACTGGAAGTGGAACCCTGCTGAGTTGGGTGATCGGATGGGATTGGAGGATGATTGTGCTCACTCTGCAGACCAGCCTTAGAATTTTCTCTGACTCTGTGGCTTGACTTTCCACATCCAAAACACACATCAATTCCTGCTTTACACATACCTTTATGATTCCTGCCACACTCTCCACAAAGTGGATTGGTATAACTACTGCTCATACTACCCTAGGTTTGGGAGCCTGACGCCCCATCATGATCTTTATTCCTAAACTTTGGTATAAGGGCACTAGCTGAAGAAGGATCTGAGGCTAAAAACTTTTAATGGAAGTGTGAATAGTTACCATCCTCTGACTTAGATTGAGAAAAATTAAAACTACCTATCCTAGACCTCTTATTCTCTCTTTCCTTCTCCTTACATTTCTCTTTCTCAATCTACTGGGCATGGACCATAAGCCTAGACAAGTCCATCTCCTTAATCAACATAGCAGTCCTACACTCCTTGATAATACTATCACCTACACCTGAAACAAACTCGCTTATTCTAGACCTGTTATCATCCACCACATGAGGAGCATACCTAGCTAGCTGAGTAAACTTGACGAAATACTTTATCACACTCATGTTACCCTTCTTCAAATTAATAAACTCTAACACCTTAGCCTCTCTTATCTCCAAAGGGAAAAATCTATCTTAGCAGGTTATAGCAAACTCCTCCCATTCTATAGGCCCTACATCGGCACTCATATCCTCTCTCTAGTACTTAAACTAGGTATGAGCAACATCCTATAATTGGTAAGTAGCTAGCTTTGCACTCTCACTAGAAGTCACCCCCATAATGTCAGTTACCTTCTAGACTATGTCTAGGAATTCCTGTGGATCCTCTTTAGATTTTGATCCCAAACACAGAGGAGGATTCATTCGGGTAAAGTTTTGAATCCTGGATACGACAGTATTGGCCACTGGGTTAGCCGAAACAACAACTGGCTGCTCATTTTGGGTTGCTACTGAGTGAGCTAAAGTAATGAATCCATCTTTAAACTCTACATGAGAAACATGCTCGTTTAGGGGATCTTCCTGAATGGGCAGAGGTGATGGATGGTTTACATTTCTCCTTCTGTCTTTCTTTATGGAAGACATGTTCTGTAAGTGGAAGAAAGAATAGATTAGATAGAGAGTTTAACATGAGCTCTTGCTCTTTTGCATGACAGGAATACTGAAGGAATAAAACATTTCCTAAAATATCTTATAGCCTCCTATCCACAAGTGTTGCGCGCTTCACACCCATACACAAGATTCCACTCAATGTGTCTTTCAGACTCCCTAGGACAATTTTAAAACCATAGCCTCTAATATTAAGTATGTAATGCTCTGAGAGTACACCTTGGGCACCATATGGTGCTTACAATCCCGAGAGACCACCAGCTAATCCCTGAGCTGGTACCTATTGTGAGCACTGAGTAAAACTGATATCAAAAGATCATATGCGGAAATAAACTGAGGAATGCCATAAAGGTTTAAATCATAAATCTAATAAGTCTGTAAGATAAAACTAATAATGCTGATAAGCACAACTAAAATCTAAAAACTGACTAACTGTCTGTACTAGTCTAAAAAGCCTCTACTGACTGAATAAGAGTTGAGGGATAGAACCCAACTAACTCTAACTAACTACTGAACTAAAAGCATGAAAATAAATAGTCTGTCCTTGAAATATGAAGACTCACCTCTTCTATGGCTGATAATCTAGAAATTTTATGCGTGATCTGTGAACTGAGCATCCAAACCTATGATATGATACATCATAGCGCAAGAAAAAAGCATGCAATCAGTATTTTGAATATATTGGTATGCTAAATGAGGTAATTTGATATGGCATGGTTTTATGTGCATAAATAATAACTATCTGAATAGTAGGAAGTGTTGAATAAAAATGCATAAAATCTGTAAGTACTGAGTGTGCATGAAATCTATAAATATTGAGTGTGCATAAAATCTATAAATACTGAGTGTGCATGACCAAGCATAAAATATATTCTAAATATAATCTGTATGCTGAGTTATTGAAATCTGATGATTGAATATCTGATATCTGTATGCTATGGTCAAACAACACTGAAACTGAATTACTGAGTTGATTATAGGACAAAAACTATGGGCGGTATCATCTAACCGACATGCCCTGCTCTAGATTGATTGGGGTTCAACCTATAACCCTAGTTGAAAGGGTGTTAATACCATGCCATGGGTACTAACAATGGAAATGTAGATCAACTAAGCTACTAAAAAACTAGGATGTCAATCCTAAAATAATGGGTGACACCTAGGCGGAGTGATGCCTAATCTGATGGGTGACCCCTAGGAGGTAGTCAAGCCTAATATGACGGGTGACTCCTCACCATATGCTGGCTACACAGTTTTGAAACACAGAGAATACTACTAACGAATCTTCCTAACTGATGGGAAAGTCGTCATCCCTGCATTCGCTCGATGCTAAATCCTACTCCCAACTGAAGGACGCTGAATTCTGAACTAAACTAAGTTTAACCGATTATGATGACTGACTGAACTGATAATGCTCATAACATATTCTGAAACTATTTTAAAGATACTGATACTAATCAAACATCTAGGTTTTCGGGTATTCAAAACCCTCAGGACTCAATAGCTTAATAGTAAAGTAGTACTAAGCTTTGGGGACATAACATAGAAACATTTATTCAAAATCCATTCTTGTAGGCATTTCATCAAACACTTGATATGCATAGTTTAAGTTAAGCATGGGAATAGTTTAAAGCTTGTAATAATAGCATGGATTCAACCTCAACAACACTAGTTATGATTTAAATTAGTGAATAACAACATTAAACATGTGGGGTTTGATAACAATAATAATTTCATGTAAACATGGCATATAATTACAATGCATGGGAGTTCATGGTTAAAATAACAATTGAAAACACAATAGCTTGTAAAAATCACAACTTTGAATTTAAAATTGGATACTTGGACTCCATGTGTGAAAGGAACCCATGGATGAACACTTAACATACTTGGGTTGATGAATTCGTGAGAGTTGATAGTGAATTCTTGAGATTTGTTCTTGAATTGTGGAGGCTAGGGTTTTTGTTCTTGAAAGAGGGATACTTTAATTTGAGTATTTGATGAATAATGAGAAAATAAGTATCTATTGGGACTTAAATCCTGTGTTTGGATGGATTTGGACTTATAGAAAAAAACAAACGGTCCCTTGGCATTAAAAATCCCAATTTTTAGGCTTACTGTTGAGCGGTATTGGTCCCACCGCTATAGCACCGCTGAGCGGTCTAATAGTGGTGACCTACTACCTTAGGATGGCTCCAATTTAAAGGTTTACCACTAAGCAGTATTGGCTTCACCGCTAATGCACCGTCGAGCAGCGTAATTGAGGCAGTCCACTGCCTCACATAAAAGATGCTATAACTTTTCACTCAATTATCGGATTTAGGAAAAATTAATATCGTTGGAAATTTAATTCAATTATCTATCTGTCGGTGGGTCATGAGCTTAAAAATTCTTAGTAAAATGAAAGATATGCTTATTTGAAGTTGACTATAGCAACATCCTTCTCAAGAACTCAATCAATAAGACATATTTTGATTCGACTAATAGCTACGAGTTATTTGAGGCCTTAATATACATCAAACTAACTGATAAAACTATCCAAACACTATAATTTATTTCTCATAAGTTTTAAGCATGGTTCTAATTATTAGTTTGGATTTTTGGGGTATTACAATAAGCTAAAGTGAACATTTGACCACTTTAGTTGTAGTTTGACCCTTTGATCAAAAAATGGCCATTGTTGAGTTATAATCATTGATTTTGATGATTCTCAATGAGTTTTTTTGTATAATCATTGTCTATGTGATTATAACTTCATATTTCTCATTTTTCAAGAATACCTATTTTATTTTTCATGATTTCTACCCAAAGTTGAAATTCAAAAATCCTATTCCATTATTTTCAAAGCTTTCAAGCTGGGTTTTCAAGATTTGAAATTTACAGGAGCTTCTAAATTAGTATTTCATTGTTTTTCATTTATTAATTCAAGTTTTCATCTTCAAATATTTATTTTAAATGTGATTTTTGGGATTTTTACCAATCAATCTTAAAGATGATTTTTCTTTGATTTGAACCTCGTTTTAACTTGTTTTTGCATGAATTTTCAAGTGAAGGTTCCTAATGTTAAAAGAAATGTATTTTAAAAATAAAATTTTGTTTTACCCATTTCATTTTCAAACCTATTTTAGGGTTCATGTTGGACCCATCTTGAATATAATAGATATGGATATAGTTGAGTTTCTTTTAACTTATAGATGTCATATATGATTATATTGATCGTGTTTTGAGATGATTCAAGGGAGTCAAGCTTTTAGTGGCTTTGAACTGTACATTAACTTTTTCTAAAATATTTATGTATTGTATGTATGTTTGTTAATATTATGTGAAATATTTAGGATTGAAGGTACCACTTTGGTGAAATGGAGAGCATATCCACGAGTACTGAAGTCTTTTGATGGTTCGCAGTTATTTTGTTGCTTATCTTAGTCTTAATACTTGTGAATATGCTTAGAATATACTGTAGATTGTTAGCCCATTGATATTGAATAATATTAATAGTGGATACCTTATTTAAAGACTGAATTATGTTTAGTAGATGTTGACGCAATAATTAAGGTTTTAGTGACTTTTAAGGGGATACTATGTTATTATCATTATTTGATGGAATGATTGAGGTTTAGAGGAGACTTAAAGTATGAATAGACTTGTGATAGTTGATAAGGGTTAATGAATAGACCAAGTTAGGTTTGGATTGTTCGCAATTTATTATTATTGGGACATTGTTTATTTCATATTGTCATGTGGTGATTATGTGAACTTCATTATGAACTTGAGTAATTACTTATGATCGTGTATCCGAGTGGAGGCTTATATTCTCGGAGGCTTATATGCATATTACTTTTGATTTGAGAGGATATATTATTGTGATGTCTGAGTGAGATCTTGAGTTGATGTTATTGGTCATGTTTGTGCATTAAATATCGTGTCTATTATTGTGCTGCCTGAGTGGGGACTTAATTTGTCATCATAAACCTTATTCGTGCATTAGAATGTCATATCTATTATTGTGTCATCCGAGTGAGGGCTTGACTTGACATTGCAGGACTTATCTGAGTATTTAATTTCATATTCATTATAGATGTCTTAGTTAGGGGCTGAAAATGATAATATCGATGACTACAAGACTATTTATTTAGGTGGTGTCTAGTGAAAATTGTATCATGAATTATTTATACATTGAGCTGATTCTGAGTTCACTTATACATATATGAATGAATGTTTATCTTTATACTCATTGGTTTGTGAGCTTTACATAATGTATACATATTCATAAGATATTGTCACTAGTGAGAAATATTAATTTTATAAAAAATATGATATTTTATAAAATGCCTATATCGAGGGATATACCAGCAAGGTTAATTCGAGACATGATATCAAAATTATTAAGGTATATGGATTGCAAACTCCCTATGGGTTCTACTTGGGTGCGATAAGACTTGGTGGATGTATACAAAAAGTTATGCGATAACTTTAATATATTCTTTATCATCACATCATCTTTACTACATTGCATCCCATCATGTGCATTGCATTGGCATTCCTTGGTATGGTTAGGTATTGTGTTAGTTTTTACTCTTGTATTGCATTACTGTGATAGAATCTTATTTTTGATATTGTATTTTAGCATTCATTTTACTTTATTATATTGTATTATATCATCTTATATTGGTTGGGAGGTTGAGGTAATATGAAATGTGACGTGTGGTTGTGGCTTGAATGGAGAGATAGTTGTGTAGCGCCTTTTATAGCATGAGATACACCCTTATATATGCAAACTTTTTTATCCATATTATTGATTGATTATAGTTGATTAAGCACGATATATCGCTTTGGTAAGTTTTCTTCATAAATTACTTCTCTTTTTATTGATCATAAAATGAAGAGTGTTGACTCATCTAGATCCGTGTGCCTACTTGACATAAACTGAACTAGGGCCTAGTCGTGTTGGGCAGCTCAAGTTCAACAAGGACCGGAAACCACCCTCTGTACCCAATCCAACCAACCAATGTACAACCCATGTCAGATGAATTTCAAACATATAACAAGATATAATATTAGAGTTTCAATGACTTTGGGGTAAGTCTAAAATCGAGACCAACCTAACCAAGTCAACCCGTCAAAGCCAAACCAAACAAACCATAATAAACCCAAGTCCACAGTTGTTCATACAAAGACTCTAACTAAAATCAAAGTACATCCGGTCGGGACATGCCCCCGACCATAGCCAAAAACCAATATCAAAGAAATAGTGAATACATGAGATAAACCATAACATGAAATGGGCCTTCTGAAATACAGAAGCTCACCACTTCAGTCTGACTCAAGTTATCCCTAAATCACAAAATTACTGAGTAGGAGGTGTAATAGTATAGCCAGTTCCTGCATGATGTGGGGATACATCGTCCGAAGATAGTTAGCAAGTGAATACTAGTATATACTCAGGAATAAGGATAAGATAATTCCATTATTTAAAACCAAAGTAAATAACCATATGCAGTCACATACGTACATATATATATATATACCATGTCGGGAAAGGGGTTGGGTTTAGCATGCATTTAAAACCTTAACTCGGGTTGTGTAGGTTAACCATCATAAATCCACCCATGGTCTATATGGGTCTAGTATTACCTCCTAAACGATCCCCAGTGCGTGTAGTCGCATGAATCAGAGATATAATAGGGGCCAAGGATTCCCATGTACCCTTCGCCCTCCATGATACATATATACGAGTATAGAATTGGGGGATTCTCGTGTACCCTACAAGCCTAAGGTCAACAAGACCAACCCTCATGTCGGCAAACATGAGTTTCCAGTGTCCGTCCTTTGGACTCACAACTTAATGGATAGCTATCACAACCCCCATTATTGCCCAATTAAAACCAAAGCACATAATCAAACCACCAATTCCAGGAGTCAATTACTAAGGAATTATGAAGTGGTATCGTCATACCAACTATAGCTTGCAAGAAATGTCATTAGCCAACACTTAGGGGATTCCCATGTACCCCACAAGCTTTCCAATTAAACCAAAACCATAGCCATCAAGGCCTTTCCAAATCATTTAAAACCAACCAAACCAATTTAGGTTCCATTATCATATCATGCAATGCAAAAGTTTCAAGGATAATCAAATTATGTGACAAAATCATTTTCATAGGCATTTTAACAAACAAGTTGAGGACATATAGTTTCTAAAACCAAAACCAAGTATAAATTAACCATTCCCATGCAATCACATATTCAAAACCATAAATATAACATGAAAACCATAAGTAAAACATGGAAAAGCATTATCAAACCATAAACAACCGAAAACCCTAACATATATTTAAAAACCCAAACAATACCATAATATTACCATGAAACCATCCATTAAAATGTGCTCTAAGTCAAACTAACAATGAAGGAGGAGTAACATGCCTTAGACACCAAGGAAGATAGAGAAAAACCACCCTTTAGAACCTTAATTGATTGCCTTCTAAAAACCTTAGCCTTTTCTTAAACCAAGAGCTTGAGAGGTTCTTAGAAAGTGTTTAGGGAGTATTTGTAACGACTCAATTTTCTGGAACTAGAATGTCACACGGTGCTCATGATCCTGAAAAACCAAAAGCCAACCCTCTACTGATATCTGTACCTGAACACTGTGTAATATAAATAATAAGTGCAAAAACTGGCCATAAGGTTCAAAACATCTAAAAATACTCAAAATTGAAAACTGAATACTGATACATCTGTCCAAAAAGCCTCTAAACTATTTGAATTGTGGATTTGATGGGACATGTCACCAACTAACTCCATCTACTGATATAATAATAATAAAAATAAGGATCATCCTGGACTGAAGAGGACTCACTGCTATGTCTACTGTTGCTGAATGAGACTGAGCTGCTAAGGGTACTCTAGATCTTGTGCCTCTGAACTTATGGTGTCAAATAAAACACCATAGCGCAAATGCGTTAGTACGGGAATGTACTGAGTATGAAGATGAGGTAAGGCTAAATGCAAGGTCTTATTCATGAACAATTACTTAACTAAATAATCATGAGAGTACTGAATGAGAACACATGCATGAATGCACAAGTTATAACTGAAATCATCGCAATTTGGATACCGCTTTATTGTCATCTGAACTCACTACTAATGCCTGAGATACTGAATAACTGAATCTACTCATATAAATAACTAAAAGTTGAGCTTTCTACTCTCGACTGACTGCATCAGAGATCAAACCTCTCTAACGGATGATTCCAAAACCTACAATCAATGATAAGAAAAGATTATATCTGAGATCAAACCTATCTAGCAGAAGATCTAGCGAAAGATCTCTAAAATCTGATAATAAGAATACTCAACTGAATCTGAGACTGAGATCAAGCCTATATAGAGAGTGATATCTGGATCTGATAATGAGATTACTCAACTGAATCTGAGACTGAGATTAAGCCTATCTAACGGGTGATCTTTGGATATGATAATGAGATTACTCAACTGAATCTGAGATTGAGATCAAGCCTATCTAACAGGTGATCTCTGGATCTGATAATAAGATTACTCAACTGAATCTGAGACTGAGATCAAGCCTATCTAATGGGTGATCTCTGGATCTGATAATGGGATTACTTAACTAAATTTGAGACTGAGATCAAGCCTATCTAGAGGGTGATCTCTGGATCTGATAATGAGATTACTCAACTGAATCTAAGACTGAGATCAAGCCTATCTAACGGGTGATCTCTGGATCTGATAATGAGATTTCTCAACTAAATCTGAGACTGACATCAAGCCTATCTAATGGGTGATCTCTGGATCTGATAATGAGATTAGTCAATAACTTTATGTGGGACCATGCCTATATTGCGGGTGGTCCATGATTCAATGGAATTATCTGAGTTCCTCACTAAGATAGATGACTGTATCTGACAATCCTAATTTCTGAGTTCTTTTCTGAAGATTGATATTGAAACTGTAACTGTGGAAAGTAGTCACTTAACCGACATGCCCCAAATCTCAACTAGTAGGGTCCAACCTGTAACCTCAGCTGGAAGGGTGTCAATACCGTGCCACGGGTAAGGACCTCTCTAGTCAAGCCAATCTGACGGGTAAACCTCGCAGGAAGTCAAGTCTAAGGCAATATAATAGTCAAGCCTCTCTGACGGGTGACCAGCCTTTCCTGATGGGTGGCTCCTACATTCTGTGCTGGCTACGCAGTTTTGTAGTTTAGGGATTGCTACTAACGACTCTACCTCTCTGGCGGGGATCCGCCATCCCTGCCCTTGCTTGGTGCTATCTCCTACTCCCAATTGAAAGACTCTGAACTGATTCTTAACTGAACATAAACTAAGCTGAATCTGATACTGATCATATTTCTCGAATGATCTGACTGTGTTAAGCTGAATTCACTTGGTTCTGTATCTGACGAAATACTACTGAATCTCGTTATCTAACTGAACGACACTAAGCTATGAATAAAGTACTCGATTACTCCAGAGGTAAAAAATAAACACTTGAATTCCATTAGATCTGAGCTGGGTACAGAACTGAGGCTAAATTACTAACGATAATGAGATTATGGAGATTAAGAGATTTCTTAAGTTCTGCATCTGTCTGAGAATACAGAGTTATATAACTCGCTGAGTTCTGAGAATCATGGCTCGACTAGAATTATCGTGAAAACTGACATAGGCTCTAGACAACAGCTAAATTGTCAGGTATAAATACCCCTAGGACTCGATAACATAAAAGTAAAACATAACTATTCTTGAATAATCAAGACCATGGACAATCATTCACCATCACAATCACTAAGGCAACACTTCAAGCATTTAGGAATCATAAACATGTAATAATATAGGGGGCATGCTATTGGATCATACTCCATTCAACAAGGCCTTGCATCAAGCACTTCACACATATTTAAGTCTTGGAATGTACCGAAGAACACATAATTGGGGAACTTCATGCTATCATGTTATAATTCATTCATCAAACACTTAGCATGTATTAAAGTCTTATCATGTATCAAAGAGCACATAATTGGGGAAGTTCATGCTATCATGCCACAATTCATTCACTAAGGCTTTTCAACAAACACTTGGCATGTATGGGCTTACACACAATTGGGGATTTCTAGTCAACATGCTATAATGACTCTAATTCATTCACATAAGCATTTTATCAAGCATATGGGGAGCATGCTTTGCTTATTCAACAATTTCTACACTTAATTGACATCAACACATCACTTAACAAGCAACTTGAGGAGGGTTTATTATGAACATAACATGAATATCACATACTTGGGTCAAAGATTGAAAACCTTGCAAACAAACATGAATCAAAACTAAATAATAGCATGAACATCAATTTCAACTCACATGAATCATGGAAACTCATAAACATAAGATATTTGAACTTTTGAAAAAAAGGTTCTTGAGCTTCTTGGATGAAAGGGACCCAAGAATCAACATCTACATACCTTAGAGAAACTCTTTCTTGAAAGTCCTTGGAGAGATTCTTGATTTCTTGATTTCTCTTGAAGAAGAAGGACGGGTTTTGATTTTGTAGAAACCCTAGCCCTTGTTCTTGAACAACTTTGAGAGAAAATTAGTATTTTTAGGTCAAATAAGGCCAAATCCCGTGTTAAGGAGTATATATAAAGGTTGGGAAAAGACCTTTTTCGCCCTTGGAATTAAACTGAAAAATCCCAATTTTACATGTTGGCGCGACGCGGTGGAATCGTGCCAGCTCACTGGAAACTGGACAATTGGAAAACTGATTGGTGGTGCGACGCAGTGGAAATCGCGTTGCCACCTTGGTTGCTAACTGGAAAGGCACCGCGACGTGGTGGAATCATGTTGGTGCACTGAAAATTGACAATTCTGAAATTAAGCCTTAGCGCGATGTGCTATAATCGGGAGGCTCACTAGATTGATGATTGCCATTTTGGTTCGCTCCGCGACGCGCTAAAGTGCCAGGTGGCACACTGTCTTACTAAAATGGCTCCAACTTTTTGCCCGAGTGTCGGATTTGGGTGAATTTGGTATCAACGAAAAGCTTATTCAATTCTCTACATGAAAAAAAGTTGATATTAGGGAAATTCTACATGGTTTAAAATACTTCTCACTTAGGAAGACACTTCTCAACCTTTTAGGGCCGGATTAACACTTTACTGAACATGCTCTAAGGCTCAGACTATGAGAGAATTTTGCGGGATCTTACAGTATTTCAATCTTCTAAAGGGTAGAGTGAAATCCAAATAAGTGTTATAAGATGTGGGGTCTTAAGGGCTTGGAGTGGGAGATGTCTAAAATACCCTTAGCTTAAAAGTTGTAAAAAGAACATGGGTGGGTAAAATTTGAACCCTCAACTCATAACCATATCATACAAGTGGTATCCTTGATCAGAAAGTTGGACACCATATTCTGTCCAAAATACGACTCCCTTGACCAACTCGTATCATCACCATACAACTAGCATCATTCAAATCATACCCTAAGAAGAACATCTAGTTTAGACATTGGACAACATATGATTTGACACTATACTTCTCGTATCATGAACATATGACTCGTATCGAGTTTTCTTGTATCTAGGTTAGAACTTGACTAATATCACTCTAACCAACATACGACTAAAGTCCTAAACCTATATCCACACCATACGAGTCAGGGCGTGAGTCGTATGATGATCAGAAGGTTCAAGACTCAGGAAATTTTCAAAGGCCGAAATCCAGGGTGTTTCAATTCTCCCTTATTTGTATCATTCATCCTCGAATGATGGAACAAGATAGTACAAGCATGATTAAACCACCAAACACCTCTACTCTAGCCTTTAAGATAGAAAATAGAACACCAAAGAAGTCATCTTTTTTTTCACCTTTAACAAAGACATAAAACAAAGATGTTAAGAACAACACATACCTTAAGCATGAATTTTCGAAATAGGGAATAGGAACGGATACTTGGACTTTATGTCCTCTTCAGCTTCCTACAGAGCTCTTCCCTTTATAACCAATGCATCTAATATTCCCTAACTAGAACCACACTCTCCACCAAGCTTTAATCATGAAGACAACACTCCTCTATCTCTACTTCCCAACTCTCCCCCAGCAAACACGTAACTAAAGAGCCTGAGTATAACCACATATCCATCTTATGTTATTGACTAATTGGAAGTTGAAGGTGCTAGTGGGAGCCATAGGACCCTATACCTTACACCAATCCAATAATATTACCCTGTCTATCACTATAATCAAGAAATAGGTATTGATCAAGGAGCTATAGCCGCATAACACAATGGTTGGGTACTTATCAACCCCAATATTTAAGCCTACCTTTCTACCCCCAAAAACCTCGTATCACTATCCTCGAGCCAACATACTCCTTTCACCAAAATCCATATTAAACGTTCAAACTTAGCGTCTATCAACCATCATGCACTACTAACATAGCACCTCGTGTAAAGTATAATAGAGTCCACCCCCTATAAGGAGGTGACCCTAAGTTCCTTATTCACCCATATATAACCTGTACATACTCGGAGAAAACCATCCCTTTATACGCATACATAACACCGATTCATCCTATGGGGATACACTAGAACGGATGAAACTCTCATCCAAAAGATCCTTTTATTGCTTCTTACAACCTCTAACTCAGTTGGATCTATCATATGCTGGGGAATAGAAATAGGACAAGTGTCTGAAAAAAGATTAATCCCAAAATCAATATCCCCATCGAGAGAAACTCCAAGAAGGTCATTAGGGAAGACCTCTAGAAATTCCTTCACCACCGAGATGGAATGCAACGAAGGACCCTTCGAGTTAGAATCTTTAACCCAAACCAGATAATAGAGACACCCCTTGGAGATCAATATCCGAGCTCAAAGGTATGATATGAACATCCCCTTAGAATCTAAGGAACCACCCCATTCAATAACCAGCTCATTAGGGGAAATTAAAGAGGTCCTTATGGGTCTGAAAGTCTAGAGAAGCATGGCACGAGTGTAATCAATCCATCCCCAAAGTGACATCGAAGTAACCATGTCTAATTCAAACAAATCCACCAAAGTCTCTCAACCTTCACAGACACAACACAACCCCTGTAGACTGTTCTAGACACCACAGGGTCACCCATCGGGGTAGAAATAGAAATAAATATGAAATACACTCGGGATCAAAACCAAAATGCACAATCACAAATGGGGTCACATAAGAGAGTGTGGACCCCAAATCAAGTAAACAGTATATATCATAGAAAAAGAGTTTAAACATACC
Organism: Capsicum annuum; assembly: GCF_002878395.1. Taxonomy (NCBI): domain Eukaryota; kingdom Viridiplantae; phylum Streptophyta; class Magnoliopsida; order Solanales; family Solanaceae; genus Capsicum; species Capsicum annuum. The sequence goes on from NW_025859587.1 coordinate 96,256, forward strand.
AGTAACAACATCATGACATACCTCAACCTCCTGGTGGGTAGGGAGAGCATAGAGATGATTCCGACCAGTGCCAGCCAGATAGTGTACCCTTTTATGCTGGAGCTGAAGAGGTCGCAACCGGTATCCTATTTTCCCAAGTAGCAATCCTTGTGGGACACTCTCGCTACATGTGACCAACTGACCACAACTAAAACATTGATTTTTCCCTTTATAGAAATAACTGCGGTGTAACCGATGATAAAATTGATAAGAAAGATAGGGTGGGGCTGATCGAGCTCCACTATCGAGAAAATGATATTGACCGAGAGACTGAGGATAAGGGACATTAATAACCATATGTGAACTCCTTAAATTTCCTTGCTCAGACCACTATCCACCACCTCTACCATCATTTTTTTAACCCCACCCCCATGATCTGAATATCAAGACTTCTTGCTCCACCTAATTTTTGCCCTTGCCTTATTTCTTCTCACGCCAATAGGACTGGAATAGAGTGACAGCGAGGCCATTATCTAGATAACCAAAGGAATAGAACATCAAAACTCAGCATTGGTAACATCTTCTTGAGATAACTGAGCATGAGTGTCACATTTTAGAGTAGGGTTAGTGGGGACCGATGGAACTCCACGAGGGAAATCAGAAGTTGCGTTCCTTGATTAGGTCTGTATCCCATGAATTAAGTGAGATTCGTCCATGTAGTCCTTGAGTGGAATAGATAAGTTTCTATGAGCTTCAGATCATCGAAAGGTCATGATCTAAAATGCGAACAAAAGAAGATTTAGGGAAGGATTCAAGACCTTAGACTCTATAGCCCAAAATAGAGCAACAAGAAAGTGAAATATTCCTAAATGCCCTTCAGTCTTTCCAAAATAAATATGTCACGCTACACACCCATAAGAGAGACTCTATACGACACAGCTTTTTGGATACTCTATGACACCAAAACGTAGGCTTTGATACCAATTTGACATAACTCAAATTAGGGCCTAGTCGTGTCAGGCAGCTCAAGTCCAATAAGGATCAAAGACCACCCCCTGTACCTAATCCAAGAAACCAATGTACAACCCATGTAGGATAAATTTTGAATATATAACAAGATAGGACATTAGAGTTTTAATGACTTTGAGATAAGTCTAAAATCGAGATCAATCCAACCAAGTCACACAGTCCAAACCAAACCAAACAAACCATAATATACCCAAGTTCACAGTTATCCATACAAAGCCTCTAACTAGAATCAAAGTACATCCAATTGAGACATGCCCCTGAACATAGCCAAAAACTATTGTCAAAGAAATAGAGAAGACATAAGAAAATCCATAACATGAAATGGGCCTTCAAAAGGATGGAAGATCACCACTTTAGTCTGACTTAAGTTATCCTAAGATCACTAAATCACTGAGTAGGAGGTGTGATAGTATGGCCAGTTCCTACATTACATGGGGATACAACATCTAAAGATGGTTAGCGGGTGAATACGAGCATGTACTCAGGAATAAGGATAAGATAATCCCATTATTTAAAACAAAAGTAAATAACCATATGCAGTCATATACGTACATCTATATACTATGCCAAGAAAAGGGTTCAGGTTTAGCATGTATTTAAAACATTAACCTGGGTTGTGTAGCTTTACCATCATAAATCCATCCACGGTCTATATGGGTCCAGTGTTACCAGTGCATGTAGCCACACGAACTAGAGATATCATAGGTATCAGGGATTCTCGTGTACCCTTCTCCCTCCATGATACATATATACGAGTATAGACTTAGGGGATTCTAATGTACCTCTCAAGCCTAAGGTCACCAAAACCAACCTCATGTCGGCAAACATGAGTTTCCAGTGTCCTTTCTTTGGACTCACACCTTCAAGACTAGCTATAATAACCCACATTATTGCCCAATTAAAACCTTTAGTACATAACCAAATCAATAATTCTATGAGGTGGTTATCAAAGAATTATGAAGTGGTATCGTCATACCGACTATAGTTTGCAAGCAATGTCATTAGCCAATACTTAGGGGATTCCTATGTACCCCACAAGATTTTCAATTAAACCAAAACCATGGCCATCAAGGCCTTTCCAAACTATTTAAAACCAACCAAACCAATTTAGGTTCCATTATCATATTATGCAATGTAAAGGTTTCAAAGATAATCAAACTATGTGACAAAATTATTCTCATAGGCATTTTAACAAACAGGCTGAGGGCATATAGTTTCCAAAACCAAAACCAAGTATGAATTAACTATTCCTATGCAATCACATGTTCAAAATAATAAATATAACATGAAAACTATAAGTTAAACATAGGAAAATATTATCAAACCATAAACAACCAAAACCCCATCATATATTTCAAAACCTAAAAAATTCAACAATATTACCATGAAAACTATCCCTTAAAATATGCTCTTAGTTGAACCAACAATGAGGGAGGAGTAACATGCCTTGGACACCAAGGAAGATGGAGAAAACTACCATTTAGAGCCTTAATTAATTGCCTTGTAGAAACCCTAGCCTTTTCTTGAACCAAGAGCTTGAGAAGTTTTTAGAATTTCAATCTTCTAAAGTGTAGAATGAAAGTCAAATAAGTGTTATAAGACGTGGGGTCTTAAGGGCTTAGGGTAGGAAATATCTAAAATACCCTAAGCTTTAAAGTTGTAAGAAGAACACAGGTGGGTACGATTGGAACCCTCAACTCGTAACCACATCATATGAGTCGTATCCTCAAATCATCACTTGATCAAAAAGTTGGACACCACATTCTGTCCAACATACAACTCCCTTTCCCAACTCGTATCATTACCATACAACTAGTATTATTTAAGTTATACCCTAAGTAGAACATCTTGGCTAGACTTTGTCCAACACACGATTGGACACTATACTTATCGTATCATGAACATATGACTTGTATGGAGTCTTCTCGTATCTAGGTCAGAACTTGGCCAACATCACTCTAACTAACATATGACTAGGGTCCTAGACCCTTAACCACACTATAAGGTGTGAGTCGTATGATGATCAGAAGGTCCAAGACTCGAGAAATTTCCAAGGGCCAAAACCCATGGTGTTTTAATTCTCCCTCACTTAGATCATTCGTCCCCAAATGATAGAACAAAGAAGTAAAAGCACGATTAAACCCCCAAACGCCTCTACTCTTACCTTTAAGATAAAAAATAGAACACCAAGGAAGTCAATTTTTTTACCTTTAACAAAGACATAAAACAAAGATGTTAGGAACACACATACCTTAAGCATGAATTTTTAAAATGGGGAATGGGAATAGATACTTGGACTTTATGCCCTCTTCAGCTTCCTACAGAGCTCCTTCCTCCGTAATCAATGCATTTAATTTTCCCTAAATAGGACCATACTCTCCACCAAGCTTTTATCATGAAAACAATACTACTTTATCTCAACTTCCCAACTTCCCCTATGAACACGTAACTGGAGGGCCTGAGTATAACTGCATATCCATCCTATGTTAAAGACTAAATGGGATTTTAAGGTACTAGTGGAATCCATGAGACCCTATACCTTGCACCACTCTGATAATACTTACCCGTCTATCTGTAAATAAGAAACGGGTCTTGATCAAGGAGCTATAGCCGCATAACACAATGACTAGCTACTTATCAACCCAACATTCTAGCCTGCCTTTATACCTCTACAAACCTCGTATCTCTATCCTCGAGCCAATATACTCCCTTCACCAAAGTCTATATCTAAGGTTCAAACTTAGCTTATATCAACCATCATGCACTACTAATAGAGCACCCTGTGTAAAGTATATATATTGTCCACCCTTTCCCCCAAAAAGAGGCTACCCTAAGTTCCTTATTCACCCACCGATAACCTGTACATACCAGAAATAAACCATCCCTCCTTATGCACAAATAACATCAGTGCACCCTATGGGGATACACTAGAATGAATGAAACCCTCATCCAAAATATATTTTTATTGCTTCTTGTGATCCTCTAACTCAGTTAGAGCAATCCTATGCAAGGAAATAGAAATAGGATGGGTGAATGGAACAAGAGCAATCCCAAAATCAATCACCCAATTGGGAGAAACCCCAAGAAGTTTATCAAGAAAGACCTCTAGAAATTCATTCACCACTGGGACAAAATACAAAGAAGGACCCTCCGAGTTAAAATCTTTAACCCAAACCAGATAATAGAGACACCCCTTGAAGATCAATCTCTGAGCTCTAAAATACAATATGAACTTCCCGTTAGGTGTTATATAACCACTCTACCATTCAAAAACCAACTCACTAGGTAAATTTAATATGGCCTTACGGGTTTGATAGTCTAGAGAAGCATAGCACGAGTACAACTAATCTATCCCCAATATGTCATCAAAGTCAACCATGTCTAATTCAAACAAATACACCAAAGTCTCCCAACCTCCCACAGATGCAACACAACTCCTATAGACTTTTAAGTCTTTATAGGGTCACCCACCTAGGTAGCAATAGAAAAAGGGTCTAAAATACACTCAGAACCAAAATTAAAATGCACAACCACAAATGAGGTCACATGAAAAAGTATAGATCCTGAATTAAGTAAATATTACACATCATAGAAAAAGATTTTCAACATACCAGTAACGACATCAGGAGATGCCTCAGACTCTTACCAATTAGGGAAAGCATAGAGATAGTTTTGATCAGCGGAGCTAGATGGTGCACCCTTTAGTGTCGGAGCTGATGAGGTAGCGACCGGTATCCTATTTATCCTAGTGTCAATGCTCGTGGGACACTCCCATTGCATTGAACCAACTTACCATAACTATGACACTGATTCCTCCCTTTATAGCAATAACTGCGATGTAACTGACCAAAAAAACAAAATGGAGTATAGGGTTGGGATGACGAGCTCCACCATCTAGAAAATGATATTTAATAGAAGACTGAGGATAAGGGATATTAACAACCACATAGAAACTCCTCAAGCTCCCTTGCTCAAACTACTTTTCACTAGCTCTACTACCATTTCTCTAACCCCACCCTTGGTATTAATATTAGGAATTTTTGCTCTGCCTAATTGTTGCCCATGCTTTATTCCTTCTCATGCAAATAGGATCAGACTGGCATTGCAACAAGTTCACTATTAGGGTTAATAAATGAATATAATATTAAAACTCAACATTGGTAACATCTTCTTAAGGTGACTGAGCATGAGTGTCATATTTCAAAGTAGGGTTATTGGAGGCCAGTGGAACTCCACGAAGGAAATCAAAAGCTCTGACCTTTGACTGAGCCTATACCTCATGAATTGAGCGAGATCCATCTATGCCATCCTTGAGTGGAATAGATGAGTTTCCATGAGCTTCAGATTGTTCAACGGTATGATCTAAAAGGTGAAAAAAAGATGATTTAGGGGAGGGTTCAAGACCTTAGACTCTATAGCCTAAAAATAGAGCAACAAGAAAGTGAAATATTCCTAAATGCCTCGTAGCCTTTCCCTTACAAGTGTGGCATGCTACACACCTATAAAAGAGACTCTACTTGACATGGCTTTGTGGACACTCTATGAAATCAAAACCTAGGCTCTGATACCAATCTAACATGACCCAAACTAGGGACTAGTCGTATCGGGTAGCTTAAGTTCAATAAGGATCGAAAACCACCTACTGTACCCAATCCAACCAACCAATCTACAACCCATGTCAGATGAGTTTCAATTATAACAAAATAGAACACTAGAGTTATAATAACTTTAAGATAACTCTAAAACAGAGACCAACCCAACCAAGTCATATCGTCCAAACTAAACCAAACAAACTATGATATACCCAAGTATACAGTTGTCCATACAAAACCTCTAACTAGAATCAAAGTACATTCGGTCGGTACATGCCCTGACCATAGACAAAAACCAATGTCAAAGGAATACTAAAGAAATAAGATAAACCATAACATGAAATGGGTCGTCTGAAGGATGGACGCTTACCACTTTAGTATGACTCAAGTTGTCCCTGAATCACCAAATCACTGAGCATGAGGTGTGATAGTATGGTAAGTTCCTGTATTACATAGGAATACAACATTCAAATATGATAAGTGGGTGAATTCTAGCATGTTGAAATACCCCACGATTTCCCTAGCTTAAACTCATCCTAAAAAATATCAAAAATAATCTTTTAGAATAAATGATGTTTAATTTAAGTAGAATTATTTAGATTTGAACATTTCAAGACTTAGGAAATTTAATAAGCTTTCCAACAATATAAGATTCACCTAAATCCAATAATCGGCCAAGAAGTTATGGCTATTTTAAGTTCTAGTCGTAAAACACCATCATTTGGACCCTTAGTGCGTCGCGGAGTAGTGTTAATTCATAATTGACAATTTACAATCACCCTCCATAATATTGGTGCATCTCGAAGAGCACTAATTTCCCGTTGGTCAATTTCTATAGGTCCAGCGCAATAACGGCGTGTCGCGTCATATGCCAAAATGGCATTCCAAATGGGAACCGTGATGACCCCGTGTCACGGAGTCTGCCCAGTTCTCAGTTGGAATTTTCCAGTGGCTTGGTACGATTATGGCGCATCATGCAAAGTCCAAAAATTGGGGCCCTCAGTTCATTTTTCCAGTTTCGTTCAGGAGTTAAAGGGGGGTATTTTGGACTTTTCCCCAACTCCCAATCCGTCCAAACATGAGATTAAAGCCTTTTTAGAAGCATTATATGTTAAGTTTAATCAAAATTACTCTCATCCAAAACCCTAGGATTCAACATTCTTCTTTAAGAAACTCAAGATTCTACCATCCTTTCTCCATTCAAGATTTTAAATCCCTAGAATAAGAGCTTCAAGAATCATCATTCAAGAGTGTGAATAGAGTCTCAAAAAGAAAGCTTGTGCATCTATTTCATCATCTAAGGTATGTGGGGTTATGAACAAGAATAATCCTTTCGTCCTTGTGATCAAAAATATCTTTTTAAGTTAAATTTATATGATTTGCAATTAGGGTTCATACCCAATTTTTATTATAATTTGAGATTTCAAATGATTGAATGTTAAATTGCATGAATATTTTCATATAATCAGGCGTATAATGCATTTTTCCATATTTTCCCAATTAAGCATGATATTGAGATTCTAGATTTTTTAATTGGATATTATTGAAGTATTTTTAAGAAGCATATTGAGCATGATGTTTTGCTATGATTTTACATGAGTTTGAAGCATGGGTTATTACCCCAAGATTGAATACTATTATTTCAAGAAAGATGATGCTTTAATCATCCTATTATTAGATTATTTCTCAGATTTTCAGTAAAGCTTTGATCTTTTGATCATCAGATTAGCTATGGAATCTACTTCATAAATTATTGTAGATTACAGAACTCAGATAGCTTTAATTACTGATTTATTCAGATGATTGCATAATTGGTTTTAGATAAACCCTTATGCTAGTTTTAAAGTTGATTTCCAATAGAATGAGCATGGAAAATAAAAGGGAGAAGTATTTAGCACCGAGTCGTATCCTACTTCTACAGAACTACGTAGCCAACATAGGTACAGATTATCAGATTATTCCCATTTCTATATGGATGACAAACTTAGCTTGTGATCGATCACATGGGTAGGTTATACTTCCTGGCAAGAGTATGACACCTCACTCCAATGTGAGGTTTCTTTCTTAGGAGGACAAGATATTGGACCCCATGTTGCTCGAATGGTTTATGTCAGTTAAACTCCCTTAAGATGAAATATTTTTCCCTAAAGCTTTGAAAGATATCCTTTACAGAACAGTTTTGAAAAAATTTCCCTCCGACAAAGTATTTTTGATATAGACTTGTAGATTCAACTTAGCCTATATGATTTGAGAATGAGAACATAATATAGATTTCAGAACTAATTGTAATGACTCACAAGATTTAGACTATAGGCCTTTTTATTCACGATATTGTCTTACAGACTTCAGATTTACTCAAGCTTATGTGAGTCATTTATATATAGCATGTATGATTTTATAAACTGTGATGATATTGTTTACTTACTGCATGCACCCCCATATACTCAGTACATCCTCAAAGTACTGATCCACATATATTTCTATGTGCTACATTGTCTTATAATGTAGGTATAGGTACTCAGTCTCAGCAGCGTGATTGATCATCGAGCATCTTATCTACATCCCTGCAGTTGGTGAGTCCTTATAGTTTTGAGGGCTTAGTTATTCATATTTTAAAGTTACTAGTAGATATGCTTTTACTCATTTAAGACAGTTGAGTCAGCTAGGGCCTGTCCTAGTGACTGTCTAGATTCATATAGTAGAGGATTGTCGGACTGTTAGATTCAGATTTAGATGTTTGAGTTAGTACTCATATTTTCAGCATTTGTTTAATTAGATTGATGAGAGTAGTACTTTAAGATATATTCATATACTTTTATGCATTTCATCATGATTTATGCTTATATTTCCCTATGTTGAGATTTAGATGTGTTAGAAGGTAGCCAGGGTTAGCTCAGGACTACTTATAGTTTGGAGCATCGTGTGGCATCCCGGGAACTAGATTTTGGGGCGTTACAAACTTGGTATCAAAGCCTAATGATTAGAGAGTTCTAGTGAGTTATACAAGCTATGTTACATAGAGCCTTGATTATCGGTGTGAAGCACGCCACATCTATGAGTAAGAGGCTATAGAGTATTTTAGGAAAATCCTTTTTTTCTTTCATAATCCATTATGCTTACAACTGTATTTATCTACTATTAACTCATGCTATTTTATGACAAAATATGCCTCCTCGTAGAGCAAATGCCCTTAGGAATGATAACCAACCACCTCAGCCCGCAGATCCTTTAAATAAGAATGTGTCACATGCAGAGTTTCAGGCAATTTTTCAGGCACTAGCCCAAGCTGTGATAGATAATGTTCATGGTAATCATCAGGCTACAATCCCACCTCTACAGTTTGGGGATTTAGCTACAGCCAGGATTCAAGATTTCATGAGAATGAACCCGCCAAAATTCTTTGGGTTGAAAGCAGGTGAGGACCCATAGTTATATCTTGATGAAGTAAAGAAAATCACCCAAATTATGTATATTTCTAAAGAGGAGAGTTTAGAATTGGCATCCTATAGGGTGAAGGATATTGCTTATGATTGGAAGGTAATGTGGAAGAAGAGTAGAGGGGAGAATACAGCTCCTATGACTTGGCAGATATTTTCGGATGCGTTCCTAGATAAATTCTTCCCACTTGAGATAAGGGAAGCTAAGATAGAAGCATTTATTTACCTGAGGTAGGGATCCATGACAGTGAAGGAGTATTGCCTCAAGTTTAACCAATTGTAGTAGGATGCCCCTAATTAGATGGCTGACCCTAGGTTAAGCATGAGTAAGTTTGTGATCGATATGTCTGGGCTGGTGGTTAAGGAGTGTAGGACTGCTATAATCAATAGAGTCATGGACATTTTTAAATTGATGATGCATGCTCAGTAGATTAAGGAAGAAAAGATAAAGAAAAGAGAGAGAGTAAATAAGAGGTCTAGAATAGGGCAGTTTGATCATGGTTAGAACAGGTCTAGAAGAGGAAATCATTCGCAATTTCTGAATCGTTCATCTATGCCTGCACCATCTTCAGCCAGTGCTCCTACACCCTAAAATAGGTAAGAGCAGTGGGGTAAGTCTTCTATGTCCAGATCTTAGAGTAGTGTAGGTGGTAGGACCAATTATCCTTAGTGTGCTAAGAGTGGTAAGAATCATACTAGTGAGTATTTGGCTGGTCAAAAATGTTGTTTTGGATGTGGAAAGTTAGGTCACAACATTAGATACTATCCGCATGCTAAGTCAGAAAACAGAGATGTTCATCCCCAGACTAAGGTTAACAATGCACCAGCTCTTTTAGGTCGCCTAGCTCTTCCTCAAGGTGCATTATCTAGTACTGCTAGCGGTTAGCACCAGAACTAATTTTAAGCTTTATCCTCATGCAAGGAGCAGAAAGATTCACCTGATGTTGTTACTGGTATGCTTTGTGTCTTTCATTTTGATGTGTATGTTTTGTTAGACCCCGAGTCAAGTTTCTCTTACACGACCTCTTTAATTAACATGAATTTTGATATAAGTTTTGAAAAGATTCATGAGCCCTTCTTGGATTCTACCCTAGTAGTTGAGTTAGTTGTTGCTAAGAAAATTTATAAAAAGTGTCCTATCACTGTCCTTCACAAAGTCATGTTAGCAAACTTGATAGAATTAGATATGGTTGACTTTGATATTATTTTTGGTATGGATTGGCTCCATTCCTGTTATGCTTCTATAGATTGTCGCACTCGAGTGGTGAAGTTTCAGTCTCTAGATGAGCCAATCTTTGAGTGGTCCGATAATTCAGTGTCTCCCAAGAGTCATTTCATCTAATCTTAAGGCCAAAAATTTGATATCCAAAGGTTGCATTTATCATCTAGTTTGAGTTAAGGACAATAAGTTTGAGACTCCAATAGTTCAGTCAGTTAATGTAGTGAATGAGTTTCCTAATATTTACCCAGAAGATCTCCCAGGGGTACCTCCCGATAGAGAGATAGAATTCGGTATTGACCTTCTTCCAAATACTCAACCTATCTCTATCCCTCCTTATCGTATGTCTCTCATAGAGCTTAAGGAGTTGAAGGAGTAACTAAAAAATCTTTTTGATAAAGATTTCGTAAAACCTAGTGTTTCTCCATGGGGCATTCCTATCCTGTTCATGCAAAAGAAAGATAGTTCTTTAGGATTTACTATCGTCAACTAAATAAGGTCACAATCAAGAACAAATATACTCTTCCTATAACTGATGACTTGTTTGATCAAATGCAAGGTGCAAGTTATTTCTCAAAGATAGACCTTAGATCCGGCTATCACCAACTTAAAGTTAAGGAATGTGATATTTTGAAGACGGCCTTTAGAACTCGCTATGGTCATTTTGAGTTTCTAGTTATGTCATTCGGGCTAACCAATGCTCCAGCAGTTTTTATGGACCTCATGAATCGAGTGTTCAAGCAATATCTAGATATGTTTGAAATAGTATTCATAGATTATATCCTTGTATACTCTCATAGTAAGGATAACCATACAGACCATCTTAAAATTGTCTTGCAAATTCTCAGTGATCATTAACTATTCTCCAAGTTTAGCAAGTGTGAATTTTGGCTAAGGCCAATAGCCTTTTTTGTTCATATTATTTCCGCTGATGGCATTAGAGTTGATCCCTAAAAGACAGAAGCCTAGACCAATCTCTCCGTCAAACATTAGGAGTTTCTTGGGTCTAGCTGGCTATTACTGCCTAGTGTTAGTGTTACCTGATGTTACAGATGGTTTCATGGTGTATTGTGATGACTCTAGAGTTGGTTTGGGTTTTGTGTTGATGCAGAGAGGTAAGGTTGTAGCCTATGCTTCTAGACAATTAAAGCTTCATGAGAAAAATTACCAAACCCATGATCTAGAATAAGCTGCAATGGTATTTACTTTGAAAATCTGAAGACATTATCTGTATGGTGTGTATGTAGATGTTTTCACAAACCACAAAATCTCGCAATATATGTTTACTCAAAGAGAGTTGAATTTTCATCAGAGAGATGGTTCGAGTTGTTGAAGGACTATGATATGAGTGTGTTGTACCATCCGAGCAAGGCCAATGTAGTGGTGGACGCCCTTAGTAGATTGTCTATGGGCAGTGTTGCTCATGTGGAGAAAGATAAAAAATAATTTGCTTGAGAAGTTCATCATTTGACTAGGTTGGATGTTAGGTTGGTTTATTCAGCTGAAGGTAATGTTTGGGTTCAGAGTAGTTCTAAATCTTCCCTAGTTTCGATAATGAAGGAAAAGCAAGATATGGATTCTAGCATGGACTAACTGAAGGAGTCAGTTCAAGAGCAAAAGGTAGAGGTTTTCTCCCAAGAGGGAGATGGTGTATTGAGATACTAATGTAGATTGTGTGTGCCTTGTATTGATGATTTGAGGCAGAGTATTTTGGTAGAAGCTCATGGTGCATGCTATTTATTCAAACAGGTGCTACCAAGATGTACCGCGACTTGTGTGAGATCTATTGGTAGAATAGTATGAAGAGGGATGTAGCGGAGTTTGTAAAAAAATGTGTAACTTGTCAACAGATTAAGGTAGAGCACCAAAAACCTGGTAGGACATTGCAAGAGCTTGGTATTCTCACTTGGAAGTGGGAAGAAGTGAATATGCATTTTGTGACTGGTTTACCCTAATTGCATCATCATCATGATTCGATTTGGGTTATTATAGACAGATTAACTAAGTCAGCACATTTCTTTCCTGTTCATATATCCTATACAGTTGAAGATTATGCTAAGTTGTACATCCGAGAGTTAGTCAGACTGCATGAAGTCCCCTTGTCTATCATTTTAGATAGGGGTACTTAGTTCACTTCCCTATTTTGGAAAGCCTTTCAGAAGGGTCTTGGCACCCAAATTCATCTTAGTTTGGTTTTTCACCTGCAAATAGATAGTCAAGTAGAGAGGAACATCCAAACTTTAGAAGATATGTTGAGGACATGTGCTCTTGATATCAAGTGTAGTTGGGATGAGCAATTGCCACTAATTGAGTTTGTTTATAAATAACAACAGTTATCATGCTAGCATTCAGATGGCTCCATTTGAAGCTCTTTATAGGAGGAGATATAGATCACCCATAGGTTGATTTGAAGTGGGTGAGGCTACTTTGTTTAGGCCTGATTTAGTGTTTGAAGCTATGGAGAAATTTAACTTGATTAGAGAGAGATTGAAAATAGCCCAGAGTCATCAAAATCCTACGCAGATGTGAGAAGAAGGGACCTCGAGTTTGAAGTTGGTGATTTTGTGTATCTGAAGATTTCACCCATAAAAGGGGTGAAGAGATTCGGTAAGAAGGGGAAGCTTAGTCCCTACTATGTTGGCCCTTATAGAATTCTAAGTTGTGTTGGGAAAATAGCTTATGAGATTGAGTTTCCTGCAGACTTGTCAGCAATTCATCCTGTATTCCATGTCTCTATACTTAAGAAGAGTATCAATGACTCCACTGTTGTAGCTCCTTTAGAAATCTCACATATTCATTACAACCTTTCGTACAAAGAGACTCCGGTTGAGATTCTAGATCATTAGATCCGTAGAATAACGAATAAAGAAGTTCCCTTGGTCAAAATTCTTTGGCAGAATCTGTCCGTTGAGGGTGCCACTTGGGAAATAGAAGCAGACATGTGAGCCAAGTATCCTCACCTCTTCTCTGCAACCTCAAATTTAGTAGAAGGTAATACTCTTTCTTAATTCAGTCCTTTTCTAATCGCAAATTTAGTTATATAATTGTCCTCATGTAAGTTCATGCACTCTCGGATTTCTCAGAAGCTCAGAATGATTTAGATTTAGATATTTAGTTCATTTCAGTTGTGCTTGCTATCTTATGCTCTCAGATCCCTCAAGAATTTTAGCTTAGCTAGCCATATTTTAGGACAAATGTTTCCAAGGGAGAGATATTGTAATACCCCGTGATTTCCCTAGCTTAAACTCATCTCGAAAAATGTCAAGGATTATCTTTTATAATAAATGAGGTTTAATTTAAGTGGAATTCTTTAGATTTGAACTTTCCACAACGTTGGAAATTGAATAAGCTTTCCAACGATATAAGATTTGCCTAAATCCGATAATAGGGTAAGAAGTTATGGCTATTTTAAGTTTCTGTCATAAAACACCATCATTTGGACCCTTAGCGCGTCGCAGAGCAGTGTTAATTCCTAATTAACATTTTCCAGTGGTCGTCAGCAATATTGGCGCATTGCGAAGAGGGCCAACTTCTTAGTGGTCAATTTTTAGAGGTCCAGCGCAATAACGGCGCGTTACGCCATGTGCCAAAATGGCATTCCAAAGGGGCACCACGATGACCCCGCATCGCGGAGACTTCCCAGTTCCCAGTTGGCATTTTCCAGTGGCTTGGCACGATTGTGGCGCGTTGCATCAAGGCCAAAAATTGGGGCCCCCGGTGTATTTTTCCAGTTTCAATCAGGAGTTAAAAGGGGGCATTTTGGACTTTTCCCCAACCCCGAATCCGTCCAAACATGCGATTAAAGCCTTCTTAGAAGAATTATATGCTAAGTTTCATCAAAATTACTCTCATCCAAAACCCTAGGCTTCAACATTCATTTCCAAGAAACTCAAGATTTCACCATCCTTTCTCCAAATTGAATCAAGATTTAAGATCCGTAGAGCAAGAGCTTTAAGAATCTTCATTCAAGAGTGTGAATAGAGTCTCAAACAGCAAGCTTGTGCATCTAGTTCATCATCTAAGGTATGTGGGTTTATGAACAAGGACAATCTTTCGTCCTTGTGCCAAAACTATCTTTTTAAGTTAAATTTACATGATTTGCAATTAGGGTTCTTAACCAATTTTTATTATTTGAAGATTTTGAGATTCCAAGTGATTGAATGTTGAATTGCATGACTATTTTCATATAATTATGCATCTAACGCAATTTTCCAGATTTTCCCAATTGAGTTTAAGCATGATATTGAGATTCTTGATTTATTATTTTGATATTATTGAAGTGTTTTCAAGAAGCGTATTGAGCATGATGTTTTGCTATAATTTTGCATGAGTTTGAAGCATGGGTTATTACCCCAAGATTGAATACTATTATTTCAAGAAAGATGATGCTTTATGCATTCTATTATCAGATTATTTCATAGATTTTTAGTAAAGCTTTGATCTTTTGAACATCAGATTAGCTATGGAATTTACTTTATAGTTTATTACAGATTATAGAGCTCAGAACAACTTTAATTACAGATTTACTCAGATGATTACATAATTGGTTTTCGATAAACCCTTATGCTTGTTTTAAAGTAGATTTCCAATAGAATGAGCGTTGAAAATAAAAGGAAGTAGTATTTAGCACCGAGTGGAAAGTATGGGTTTAGCGCATCCTACTTCCACAGAACTACGTAGCCAACGTAGGTACAGATTATCAGATAATTCCCATTTCTATATGGATGACAGACTTAGCTTATGATAGATCACATGGATAGGTTATACTCCCTAGCAAGAGTATTATACCTCTCCCCAATGTGAGGTTTATTCCTTAGGAGGACGAGATATTGGACTCCATATTGCTCGCATGATTTATGTCGGTAAAGAGAAACTCCCTTAAGATGAAATGTTTTTCCCTAAAGCTTTGAAAGATCTCCCTTACAGAATAGTTTTGAAAGAATTTCCCTTTGACAAAGTATTTTCTAGACAGACTTATAGATTCCACTTAGCCTATATGATTTGAGAATGAGAACATAATATAGATTTTAGAACAAAGTGCAATGACTCACAAGATTTTGACTATATGCTTTGTTATTCATGATATTGACTTTCGGACTTCAGATTTACTCAAGATTATGTGAGTCAATTAGATTTAGCATGCATGATTTTATAAACTGTGATGATATTGTTTACTTACTGGATGTACCCCCATATACTCAGTACATTCTCAAACTACTGATCCTCATATATGTCTATGTGCTACATTGTCATATAATGTAGGTATAAGTGCTCAGTCTCAGCAGCGTGATTGATCTTCGAGCATCTTATCTACATCCCTACAGTTGGTGAGTCCTCATAATTTTGAGGGCTTAGTTATTCATATTTCCAAGTTACTATTAGATATGTCTTTACTTATTTAAGATAGTTGAGTCAGCTGAGGCCTGTCCCAGTGACTCTTTAGATTCAGATAGTAGAGGCTTGTAAAACTGTTAGATTTAGATTTAGACCTTTGAGTTAGTACTTAGATTTTCAACATTTGTTTAATCAAATTGATGAGACTAGTACTTTCAGATATATTCAGATAGTTTTCAGCATTTCATCTTGATTTATGCTTATATTTCCCTATGTTGAGATTCATATATGTTAGAAGGTAGCCAGGGTTAGCTCGGGACTACTTATAGTTTGGAGCACCATTTGGCATCCCAAAAACTAGATTTTAGGGAGTTACAAACTTGGTATTAGAACCTAAGGTTTAGAGAGTCCTAAGGAGTTAGACAAGCCATGTTATATAGAGTCTTGATCATCGGTGTGAAGCGCACCACATCTATGAGCAAGAGGCTATGGAGCATTTTAGAAAAATCCTTTTTTTTCTTTCATAATCCATCGTGCTTACAGCTGTCTCTATCTACTATTAACTTATGCTTTTTTATGATAGAATATTCCTCCTCACAGAGCTAATGCCCGTAGGAAAGATAAGGACACCTTAGCCCGCAGATCCTTTGAATGAGAATGTGTCACATGCAAAGTTTTGGGTAGCTTTTCAGTCGCTAACCCAAGCTGTGATAGATTACGTTCAAGGTAATCGTCAGGCTATAGTTCTGTTTTAGTGGGATAAGGATTTTGTTGCAGCCAAGATTCGAGATTTCATGAGAATGAACCCGCCAGAATTCTTTGGGTCAAAAGCTGGTGACGACCCATAGCTATATCCTGATGAGGTAAAGAAGATCACTTGAATTATGCATGTTTTTGAAGAGGGGAGTGTAGAATTAGCATACTATATGCTGAAGGATATTACTTATGATTGGGCGGTGATGTGGAAGAAGAGTAGAGGGGCGAATGCAGCTCCTATGACTTGGCAGATGTTTCTGGATACGTTCTTAGACAAATTCTACCCACTTGAGATAAGGGAAGCTAAGATAGAAAAGTTTATTTACCTAAGGCGGGATCCATGACAGTGAAGGAGTATTGCCTCAAGTTCAACCAGTTGTCTAAGTATTCCCCTGATTAGATGGCTGACCCTAGGTCAAGCATGAGTAAGTTTGCGACCAATGTATCAGGGTTGGTGGTTAAAGAGTGTAGAACTACTATGCTCAACAGAGACATGGACTTTTCTAGGTTGATGATGCATGCTCAGCAGATTAAGGCAGAAAAGATGAAGAAAATAGAGATAGTAAATAAGAGGGCTAGAACAGGGCAGTTTGATCATGGTTAGAATAGGTCTATAGAAGGAAATCATTTGCAATTTCAGAATCATATATCTATGCCTGCACTGTCTTTAGCCAGTGCTCCTGCACTCAGAAATAGGCAAGATTAGTAGGGTAAGTCTTCTATGTCCAAATCTCAGAGTAGTGTAGGTGGTAGGCCCAATTATCCTCAGTGTGCTAAGTGTGGTAAGAATCATCCTAGTGAGTGTTTGGCTGGTCAGAAAGGTTGTCTTGGATATGGTAAATTGGGTCACAGTATTAGATAATATCCGTATGCTAAGTAGGGAAACAGAGATATTCGTCCCCAGACTCAGGCTAACAGTGCACTAGCTCCTCCTCAAGGCGCATCATCTAGTATTGCTGGCAATCAGTGCCAGAACTAATTTTATGCTTTACCCTCACGCCAGGAGCAGGAAGATTCACCTGATGTTGTTATTGGTATGCTTCGTGTCTTTCATTTTGATGTGAATATGTTGTTAGACCCCGGGTTAAGTTTTTCTTATGTGACCCCATTTATTGCCATAAATTTTGATATAAGCTTTGAAAAGATTCCTGAGCCCTTCTTGATTTCTACCCCAGTAGGTGAGTCATTTGTGCTAAGAAAATCTATAAAAAGTGTCCTATCACTATCCTTCACAAAGTCATGTTAGCAGATTTGAAAGAATTAGCTATGGTTGACTTTGATCTTATTCTTGGTATGGATTGGATCTATTCTTGTTTTTCTTCTATGGATTGTCACGCCTGAGTGGTTAAGTTTTAGTTTCCAGATGAGCTAATCTTTGAGTGGTCCACTAATTCAGTGTCTCCCAAGAGTGATTCATATCTTATCTTAAAGCTAGAAAGTTGATATCCAAAGGTTGTATTTATCATCTAGTTTGAGTTAAAGATACTAAGTCTGAGACTCCAACAGTTCAGTCAGTTGATTTAGTGAATGAGTTTCCTAATGTTTTCCTAGAAGATCTCCCAGGGGTACTTCTCGATAGAGAGATAGAATTTGGTATTGACCTTCTTCCAAATACTCAGTCTATCTCTATCTCTCCTTATCGTATGGCTCACTGATAACGCTCAATCTACAGCTCTCGTGGGAGTGTAAAGCGGTCGTTAGCAAATATAGAACCCAACCTGGGTTGGGTATCGATCCCACAGAGAATAGCTTGGCCAACAAGCAAGAGAAATTACTAGACTTTTAGTGCAAGTCTCGTAGGAAAGGGGGGATTGTAGTATGTAACCAAAACAAGAATGTAAGAACTGAAAATAGCAAAATAAAGAGAGATTGTCACGTGTGTTGTAAACAATGAGAATTGAGGCGTTGGGGTTATGTCCACCTTCTGAGGTATACGTCTCTATTGGCTATGAGTGTGTAGAGTCTTGACATGTAATTGCTTATAGAGAATTGTAGTCGATGGTAAATCCAAGCGTCTCTCGACCTAAACAAGGACTATTTCACTTTAACTCTCTCGAGCTTAAAGCGTGACTAACGGTACGAATTCTCCAAGAAGTTAGTCCAGGTACGGCACTAGCTTTTTAATAGGAAAGGGTGTCCTACTACCTTGACATTATCTCTTTTCCAGACAAATAACTTTTCTCTCGAACAAGTCAGATGTTAGACTGGCGTTGGTCTATGCGTCTTCTTTTCTAGACAAATAACCTTTCTCTCGAACAGGTTAGATGTTAGAATGGCGTGTTCTTGTGTTTGAACCGCAAAGAATGTAGATTTAAGATGAAGAGAATAATGATATAAGCAATATACTTGTCTTGAACTCACAAACTCATAGCTATAGATAGTAACTCATTCGGCTTCCATAACCCCAACTAAGAGATTTAGTTACCCATGAATGCGAAGGATATCACGTTTTGCATGGTGGATGGCGTGAATAGTAGGTGTTTGGCGTGTGGTTTTAGTGATTCCGTAGCAAGTAACGATTCTCTTGTTGTGGAATTTAAGAGTAGAAGAATGAAGAATTGAGAATGGGTTGTAGGAAGATGTCTTAATTGTAAGGAGATGAATGAATTGTCAGAATGTCTCCCTTCCTCTCCTAAATCTCTAACATGATAGGGTATTTATAATACTCCTATCCTACTCCTACTAAACTAATAAAATAAATAACCAAATCCTAATATACTAATGAAATCCTTGACCCAATTGTACTAGGGTAAGGTTACAAAATTATAATCCAAATAGAATGATGAAACACATAACCTAATTGCACTAGGTTAATGTATTATGGCAAAAATCCAGCTTTGTGTCTGTAAGTCCCAAAGTCTTCAGAAATGCTGTTTTAGCCCGGGACAGATTTTCCATGCAGCAGATTTAGTCCTTTATGCGTCCAGCTCCTTTCCATCTCGTTTGTGAGCTTTCTTTTGCGTCAAGTAAGCCATAAATTGCTGTATTTTGCATCATTTATACCTGAAACTTTCCTAATCACATTTGTTAGCTCATTTACAGGAAAAAGGACTAAAAGTGTACGAAATAGATAATTAGTTCTCGAAACTAGGCTAAAATATGGGCAAAATATATTGATATAGGCGCGTAATTTCGCCTATCATCACTCACGCAGAGCTTAAGGAGTTGAAGGAGGAAATCAAAGTTTTTTTAGATAAAGGTTGCATAAATCCTAGTGTTTCTCCATGGGGCACTCCCGTCCTATTCGTACGAAAGAAAGATGGTTCTGGTGGATTTGCATTGACTATCATCAGCTAAATAAGGTCACAGTCAAGAACAAATATCCTCTTTCTATAATTGATAACATGTTTGATCAATGGAAAGGAGCAAGTTATTTCTAAAAGATGACCTTAGATCCGGCTATCACCAGCTTAAAGTTAGGGAATGTGATATTCCAAAGATAGCCTTTAGAACCCGCTATGGTCATTTTGAGTTTTTAGTCATGTCATTCGGGCTAACTAATGCTCCAACAGCTTTTATGGACCTCGTGAATCGAGTGTTCAAGCAGTATCAAGATATGTTTGTCATAGTGTTCATAGATGATATCCTCGTATACTCTCTTAGTATGGATGACCATGTAGACCATCTTAAAATTGTCTTGCAAACTCTTAGAGATCATTAATTGTTTGCCAAGTTCAGCAAGTGTGAATTTTCGCTAAGGCCAGTAGCCTTTCTCGGTCATATTATTTCCACTGATGGCATTAGTGTTGATCCCTAAAAGACAGAAGCTATAAGAAATTGGCCTATACCTATCTCTCCATCAGAAATTAGGGGTTTGTTGGGTCTAGCTAGATATTACCACTATTTTTTGAAGGTTTCTTATCTATTACATATCTTATTTCTATATTGACCCAAAAGAAAGTTCAGTTCCAATGTTAGATTTCTGCAAGAAGAATTTTTAAAAGTTGAAGACTCGACTCACTTCAGCCTCAGTGTTAGCATTACCTGATGGTATAGATGGTTTCGTAGTGTATTGTGACGCCTCTAGAGTTGGTTTGGGTTGTGTGTTAATGCAAAGAGGTAAGGACATAGCCTATTCTTCTAGATAGTTGAAGCCTCATGAGAAAAATTACCAAACCCATGATCTGGAATTAGCTGTCGTGGTATTTGCTTTGAAAATTTGGAGACATTATCTATATGGGGTGCATATAGATGTATTCAAGGACCATAAAAGCTTACAATATGTGTTTACTTAGAGGGAGTTGAATCTTCATCAGAGAAGGTGGTTAGATTTGTTGAAGAACTATGATATGAGTGTGTTGTACCATTCGGGCAAGGCCAATATTGTGGTAGGGGCCCTTAGTAGATTGTCTATGGAAAGTGTTGCTCATGTGGAGAAAGATAAGAAAGAATTAGCTCGAGAAGTTCATCGTTTGGCTAGGCTGGGTATTAGGTTGGTTGATTCTGTTGAAGGTAATGTTTCGATTCAGAGTAGTTTTGAATCTTCCCTAGTTTTAAAAGTGAAAGAAAAGCAAGATATGGATTCTAGCTTGGTCAAACTGAAGGAGTTAGTTAAAGCCCAAAAGGTAGAGGTTTTTTCCCAAGGGGGAGATGGTGTGTTGAGATACCAAAGTATATTGTGTGTGCCTCGTGTTGATGATTTAAGGTAGAGAATTATGGCAGAATCACATGGTTCACGTTATTCTATTCATCCAGGTGCTACCAAGATGTACAGCAACTTGTGGGAGAACTATTGGTAGAATAGTATGAAGAGGGATATAGTGGAGTTCGTAGCTAAATGTGCAACTTGTCAACAGGTTAAGGTAGCGCACCAAAGACATGGTGGTACGTTTCAAGAGTTTGGTATCCCCACTTGGAAGTGGGAAGAAGTGAATATAGATTTTATGACTGGTTTACCTATAATACCCCGTATATTTCTAAGCTAGGAGACGAACTATTTTTCCTTCGTATGAAACCTCCTATCCTGTGAGTAGAATTTTAGTGTATGACTTACAATGAGTATTCTATCAATAAGATAGCTTATGATACATTAAGCATGTTCATATGAGTCACTTAAGGTAATACAAGCTAAGAGTTTTTGAATCCATCAAGTTTTAGTGTTTGGTTTTGCAAGGGTCATCTTTGAACGAAGATAACTCGATGTTAATGTGGTATTTTGGCTGATTTATACCCACCAAATTTTAGATAACTGAATTAGCTTTCCAACGATACCAATTTTGCCTTAATCCAATACTCGAGCGAAAAGTTATGCCCATTTTTGTGAGAGACAGTAAGCATAGGCGATTGGTTAGGCGCCGCCTAACCCAAGCATAGGTGATTGGTTAGGCGCCGCCCAACCCAAGCATAGGCGATCACTTGGGATCCGCCTAAATCATTTCCAATGCCAAAAACACTCCGTTTTGAGTTATTTTAAGGGTAATTAAGTCTTTTAACACTTCTTACATGTCCCTAAACTTAACCCTATGAAATATATAGCTTCTAAACATATTACAACCCTATTAACATCTCAAAGCTCATCATCCAAGAGCACCATAGGATAAAAACAACTAGGGTTGCACAATCAATCTTGAAGATCAAATTTCAAGGAAATTCCTCCGTCAATCATCAAGAACCTCCCTTCCAAGGTTTGCGTAGTGTTCATCTACAGATTCCTTTCGTTCGTGGAGTTCAAGAATCAATCTTTAAAATACAAAAGCTTGGTTGATTGTGGTGATATGATAATACCCATGTTGATGCTTGTTTGTTTTGCTATATAATAGTATGCGTGGGTTGATTTATGGATCCCTTTCATCCATAAAGCTCAAAAACCCTCTTTTTCATTATAAAGTATGATTTCTATATTGTTGGGTGTTGATGATCATGTTGTTGCTATTGGGTGATTCCCAAGATGGAATCTTTATATGTTTTTTTGAATTTCATGATATCATATGAGTTGGAAACATGTAAATTTGGTTGTTCATTATGTATAATTTGATGAAATCCACCTATGCCTTACAGAATGCATGCAAGGTGTTCGATAAAATGCCTAGTATGTTAGAACTTCATATTTACATGATTTCATGATATCTAAATAACAAGTTCATGTTAGTCATACACTCCAATATGAATTTCCATACAAATTATGTGTTGTTATTGTTGTGGTATAAAGCATGTATGATAATGGAGATATAAATTATGTACACAAAATATATCCATGCTTTCCCTACCATGTTTGAGATGTTGAATAAATACATAAAGTATAATATCCCCAAATCATTACAATATGAACTAAACGTTAGATGTTGTCGTTCCCTTACGCTTGAATGGTTTCCATGCAATTGCTATGAATAGTATATGTTGTCGGAATGCCCATGATATTAGAATATGATATTTATGACTTGATTATAAGCATTCCTATTCATGATAGATATTATGATGACCATGTACTTCATGAAATCCCCCACTCATGTATTATGGATTTTTATTGATGGTCGTGTACTCAAGAAATTCAAGTTGTGTCAGTTTTCTTCCATCGAGTCCTGGGGATACTTGTACCCAAAAAATATTATTGTGTGCCTAGAGCCATGTCATGTTTTCACGATACTCTCAGTCAAGCCATGATCTATAGAATTCCGTCAGTCATGTGACTCAGGAAAACTCAGAAATCTCAGTAATCTCAGTAGTCCAGTAATCTCAGTAATCTCAGTGCTCAGTAACCTCAGCAACCTCAGTATTCACAGTCAATCTCAGTAACTTCAGTACTCCCAATAAGTCCTTAGAACTCAGTACATTCCATCAGTCCTTGGAATCCAGTAAACTTAGTTTAGCTCTGCTAAACAATACCACTAGTATCAGTCCAGTTAATCAGTATCAGTTCATTTTAGTTATTCAGTTCAGCTTAGTTATACAATTCAGTGTCCTTCAGATGGGAGTAAAATTTAGCACCAAGTGAACCCAAAGATGGGAACTCACCCGCCAGTTCAGGGTGTGATTCTTAGTACTCATCCTTGTGTTCCAGAACTACGCAGCCAGCGTAAGTTGAGACGTCTTAACTCGTCAGATTAGGGTTGATGAGGTGGCTTAACCCATTAGTTTAGGGTTCCCACCATTCTCATTGAGTACCTGCCAGTATAGCGTTCTCACGGCTGTCCTTACCAGTGGCGCGGTATTGACACCCCTTCAGTCGGGGCAGAGAATGGACCCCAGCTTAGCTATTATAGCATATTTGGGGCATGTTGGTTAGATAACTACTTCCCACAGTTTCAGTTATAGATTTCAGGACTGTCAGCTATAGCTACCCAGTCTCAGTAAAGAACTCAGATAGTTCTTCAGATTTTAGTATATCAGGACTGTCAGATACAGCCAACTCAGAAATAGAATTGAACTCAGATAGTTTCCTTCAAATTTATGGACTGTCAGATACAGTCACTTATGCTATCAAATCACAAAATTTATCATAACTCATGCTATTAGTACTCAGCTTTAGGACTGTTAGATACAGTCAATCAGACCAGTTCTTCATAATTTGAACTGTCAGCAATAATCATTTCTTTATCAATAACATAGTATCAGTCTCCCAGTATTCAGTAATACAGTATCAGGTCCATCACTTATTAGCGATTTACATATTAATATCAGTAAACTCAGTCTTTCAAAATCTCATTATCAGTACACTCATGTTGTCAGTATTCAGACTCAGTAGTCAGTATCTCCACGAATTCAGTTACAGTTAAGTATGCATGTATATACTCTCACATTCATATCAATCAGTATTTTTTATGCATATAACCTTTTGCATTTAGCCTACCTCACTCGTATACTCAGTACATTCAGACGTACTGACGTATTTGCGCTATGGTGCTTTTTCTTATGTTACACCATAGGTTCAGAGGCATGAGCTGCAAATCAGCAGTAGATTCCAGGATCAACAGTCAGAGTTAGACGTGAGCCCTCATTCTTCGAGGACATGATTATTTTATTTCTATTTTAGTTTTCACTTTATTTTAGTAGTTGGAGTTAGTTGGGGACATGTCCCATCAACTCCTTATTCAGTTCAGTTAGAGGCTTTCAGACTAGATATTAGATTAGATGTTCAGACTTTAGTATTTATGTTTCTTTTTGGTATTGTTATACCATATTTTTCAGATATGTATCAGTATTGAACCTTATGGCCTTGCAGTTCATGTTTCCGCATATTTCATGAGATATTATGTAGTTTACAGGTACAGATATCAGTCATGGGTTAGCTTGTGGTCCTTCGGGGTCATAAGCACCGTGTAGTATTTTGGTTCAGCAAATCGGGGAATTACAAACTTAGTATCAGAGCCTAAGGTTCAACAGTTTCCTAGGAAGTCTGAAAGCTTCTTCAAGTAGAGTCTAGTACATGGGCGTGTTGTGCACCACACTTATGTGCAAGCGGCTATGAGATGTTTTAGGAATAGTTTTCCTTCTTTCATGTCTCAAGATCGTGCTATAGCAAGTTTCTTTAAGGAAACCATGTAGATTCATATCATGCACCCCTCATGTTCACTTTACCTTACTTTTAAGGAAATAGAAACAGTAAAGTTCAAAGTCCTAAAGACAGGGCTTTCTCAGACAGTCCCTACGGTCAGTTATGAGATTAGCAACAGACTCAAACAGTAACCCATTAGTTCATTATTGTTCCAAGGTCATAGAGATTTAGCAGTATTAGAGTTGGGATAGTATTATTCTATTTGATCAGATTACGTATTCATGGGGATTAGATCAGTAGGCTTGAATAGTACAAGCTAAACACTTAAGTTTATTGACTCAAAATTAAGCATGAAGGTGTGAATGTGATATTAGTAGTATATGAGGAAACAGAATCAGATGATGTGTTTAGTAAGACAGATAGGTGTTGAACATAATGTAGGTATGTGATGGTAGATCAAGTACCTAAGCCAGGCCCTCAGATTTCAGTAGTAGAGCCAGTATGTATAGAAAGTAGTAAGGAAAGACAATTCCAGACCTATTCTCATCTCAGTGCAGAGTTTTTCACTTCAGCTATCACGAAACCAACTCAGGCATCACATACCAACTCTATCATCACAAACTATAATCATGTATGAATTTAATTTCCAGCATAAAGAGTCTCTTTTACTCTACAGTACGAGTCATGTTCCATGAGAATAATCTATTTTCACACACTTTCCATGGGATTATGTGCGCCTTCAGTTCCCAGTATAAGGAGTTCAGTTCCAGCTCCCTCAGTATTCGAATAATGTCCTACGAGTACAGAAAACTATAGACTCGGGTCATATAGCTCATGACTAATGTACGCATATCATGCTTTCCAGTATACTTAGCTTCCATGACTCATGCTATGCCCCTACTGATCAGATACATTTAGACTATGTCATGTATATTCTCAGTTCAGACCTTATTGGTAAATCCAAACTATTGATATTTTATTCTTCAAGTTTCAGTCATGTGTCAAGTTTAGTTTGTATCTATTCATGTTTCAGGTCTTCCTGATTTACTCCTCTAGTTAGCTCTTCTTGTGGAATAGTGTAGTGATGAGCAGTTGTTTAGATAAGAGAAGATTGTTGCATGCTTACTTTGCACGAGGGTGTAGTTGTGAAGATAGGCTTGAATGTCATGATAAATGTGCAAGTAAACATCTAGAAAGGGGTCGTATTTAGAAGTTGGGAAAGTACAAAGTGCAAGTGTACATTTAGATCCTTGACTTATGTCATTCCCCAGCATGTAGCTATCAAAAACTCAATTGCCAACTCAATTATAGTTTTAGTATCCAGCACTCAGTGATCAGTGTTCAGTCCTTAAATTCAGTACTTCTGTACTAGCTATAGTCTTAGTTATAATGTCATCTTCAGTTCAGTAACCAGATTTGAAACTCAATTCAGTTCCAGACATGCTTGGCCATCGTATTCAGGTTGTCAGTACTCAGTTATCAGTGTTTTAGTAACCCAGTTTATAGAATACCTCAGAGCCATGTTGTATTCTTGGTCTCGCATTCGAAAATAATACAGACTTCATGAATCCATGCTCATATACCTTATTCTACTCAGTTAGTCCTTATCTCTTATGCATAAAACTCAAAAATCTCAGCCCAGCTATTCAGACTAAGTATATTTTAGCTTTGCAGATCCAGTATTCAGCTATCAGTTATTCAGTTAATCAAATAAGTTAGTGTATTTATGCACTAGTTTTCAGCTCAGTTCATGTATCATGTCTCAGTTTCAGATCCTAGCTATTCAGTCATGACTCAGTTCCTAGGTGTCTTGTGCATTGCCTCAACTTCCCTCAGTAGCTCATCCAAGTCAGTATCCTTTAAGGGACATAGTGTCCCATGGGGGAGATACATCATACCCCCAAAATTTCATGATATAAACATGCTGCTCTATTTTCTTTTGATGAATCCAGTTTGGAGAAGGGGTACTCATAAGTTAATCCTCAAACTCCAACTTCAGTCGTATGCCATGTTTTCAAGATTAAGTTCAGATCATGATATTCAGTATATCTACCATGTCCCAGACTTAGTTATGTTCTTATATTTTCGATCATGCATATGGATTAATTAATATCAAACTTATTGGTATTATCAGTTCAAGGTAATAGTTTTCCTTAAACTTACTCATTCTCATGTTCATATTTTAGTGCCAAACTTGGTATTCAGTTCCACGCTCAGTTTTTAGTTCAAACTTGATACCTTTACCATTGCATGTTCATGAGTAAGTCTAGTCATGAATTCACGTATCAGATATGTGTGATCAGCTCATTAGTACTTTCAGTCATGCATTCATGTATTATGTCACTCATATAATCATGGATCAGATATGCATGGATTCAGACTTTCAGTTGTGCATCAGATATGCATTCTCATTTTGAGAAAACTTACTTTATTAGAATCCTCAGTCTTATATTCATGAATCAGCCTCCCATGCATCAGATATGCATGTTCAGTATGTTGTGCTCAGCTTTAAGTCATGCCATCCATGAACCCATGTTTCAGTAGTGTATGTCTTGCACGTACTTTATCTTATCATCTCTCCCACTTCAGTTAATTTCCATTCGAGGACGAATGTTCACAAGGGGGAGATATTGTAATACCCCATATGTTTCTAAGCTAGAAGACGAATCATTTTTCCTACGTATGAAACCTCCTATCCTGTGAGTAGAATTTTAGTGCATGACTTATAATGAGTATCCTAGCGATAAGATAGCTTATGATACATTAAGTATGTTCATATGAGTCACTTAAGGTAATACAAGCTAAGAGTTTTTGAATCCATCAAGTTTTAGTGTTTGATTTTACAAGGGTCATATTTGAACGAGTATAACTTGATTTTAATGTGGTATTTTGGCTGATTTCTACCCACCAAATTGTAGATAATTGAATTAGATTTCCAACGATACCAATTTTGCCTTAATCAAATACCCGAGCAAAACGTTATGCCCATTTTCATGAGAGGCAGTAGGCATAGGCGACTGGTTAGGTGCCGCCTAACCCAAGCATAGGTGATTGGTTCGGCTCCGCCCAACCCAAGCATAGGTGATCACTTCGCAGCCGCCTAATTCAGTTCCAATGACAAAAACACTCCGTTTTGAGTTATTTTAAGGGTAATTAAGTCTTTTAACACTCCTTACACGTCGTAAAACTTAAACCTACGATATATATAGCATCTAAATACATTACAACCCTATTAACATCTCAAAGCTCATCATCCAAGAGGACCATAAGAGAAAAACAACTAGGGTTGCACAATCAAGCTTGAAGATCAAATTTCAAGAAAATTCCTCCGTCAAATATCAAGAACCTCCCTTCCAAGGTATGTGTAGTGTTCATCCACAGATTCCTTTCATTCGTGGAGTTCAAGAATCAATCTTTAAAATACAAAAGCTTGGTTGATTGTGGTGATATGATAATACCCATGTTGATGCTTGTTTGTTTTGCTATATAATAGTATGCGTGAGTTGATTTATAGATCCCTTTCATCTATAAAGCTCAAAAACCCTCTTTTTTATTATAAAGTATGATTTCTATATTATTGGGTATTGATGATCATGTTGATGATATTGGGTGATTCCCAAGATGGAATCTTTATATGTTTTTTTGAATTTCATGATATCATATGAGTTGGAAACATGTAAATTTGGTTGTTCATGATGTATAATTTGATGAAATCCACCTATGCCTTAAAGAATGCATGCAAGGTGTTCGATAAAATGCCTAGTATGTTAGAACTTCATATTTACATGATTTCATGATATCTAAATAACAAGTTCATGTTAGTCATACACTCCAATATGAATTTCCATACAAATTATGTGTTGTTATTGTTGTGGTATAAAGCATGTATGATAATAGAGATATAAATTATGTACAAAAAATATATCCATGCTTTCCCTACTATGTTTGAGATGTTGAATAAATACATGAAGTATAATATCCCTAAATCATTACAATATGAACTAAACGTTACATGTTGCCGTTCCGTTACGCTTGAATGGTTTCCATGCGATTGATATGAATAGTATATGTTTTCGGAATGCCCATGATTTTAGAATATGATATTTATGACTTGATTATAAGCATTCCTATTCATGATAGATATTATGATGACCATGTACTTCATGAAATCCCCCACTCATGTATTATGGATTTTTATTGATGGTTGTGGACTCAAGAAATTCAAGTTGTGTCAGTTTTCTTCCATCGAGTCCTAGGGGTACTTGTACCCAAAAAATATAGTTGTGTTCCTAGAGCCATGTCATGTTTTCATGATACTCTCAGTCAAGCCATGATCTATAGAATTCAATCAGTCATGTGACTCAGAAAAACTCAAAAATCTCAGTAATCACAGTAGTCCAGTAATCTTAGTAATCTAAGTGCTCAGTAACCTCAGCAACCTCAGTATTCACAGTCAATCTTAGTAACTTCAGTACTCTCAACCAGTCCTCAGAACTCAGTACATTCCGTGAGTCCTTGGAATCCAGTAAACTTCGTTTAGCTCTGCTAAACAATACCACTAGTATCAGTCCAGTTAATCAGTATCAGTTTAGCTAATCAGTTTAGTTCAGTTATTCAGTTCAGCTTAGTTATTTAGTTCAGTGTCCTTCAGATAGGAGTAGAAGTTAGCACCGAGTGAACCTAAGGATGGGAACTCACCCGCTAGTTAAAGGTGTGATTCTTAGTAGTCATCCTTATGTTCCAGAACTATGTAGCCAGTGTAGGTTAAGATATCTTAACCCATCAGATTAGGGTTGATGAGGTGGCTTAACCCGTTAGTTTAGGGTTTCTACCGTTCTCATTGAGTACCTGCCGTATAGAGTTCTGACAGCTGTCCTTACCAGTGGTACAGTATTGACACTCCTCCAGTTGGGGCAGAGATTGGACCCCAGCTTAGCTATTATAGCATATTTGGGGTATGTCGGTTAGATAAATACTTCCCACAGTTGCAGTTACAGATTTTAGGACTATCATCTATAGCTACCCAGTCTCAGTAAAGAACTCAGATAGTCTTCAAATTTCAGTATATCAGGACTATCAGATATAGTCAACTCAGAAATAAAATTGAACTCAGATGGTTTCCTTCAGATTTATGGAATGTCAGATATAGTCACTTATGCTATCAAATCACAAATTTATAAAAACTCATGCTATCAGTACTCAGCTTCAGGACTGTCAGATACAATTAATCAGACCAGTTCTTCATAATTTGAACTGTCAGAAACAATCATTTCTTTATCAGTAATATAGTATCAGTCTCCCAGTATTCAGTAATACAGTATCTGATCCATCACTTATTAGTGATTTACATATTAATATTAGTAAACTCAGTCTTTCAAAAATCTCATTATCAGTACACTCATGTTGTCAGTATTCAGACTCAGTAGTCAGTATCTCTACGAGTTCAGTTACAGTTATGTATGCATGTATGTACTCTCACATTCATATCAGTCAGTATTTTTCATGCATAGAACCCTTTGCATTTAGCCTACCTCACTCGTATACTCAGTATATTCAGACGTACTGACGCATTTACGCTATGGTGCTTTCTCTTATGTTACACCATAGGTTCAGAGGCATGAGCTCCAAATCAGTAGTAGATTCCAAGATTAGCAGTCAAAGTTAGACATGAGTCCTCATCCTCCGAGGACATGATGATTTTATTTCTGTTTTAGTTTTCACTTTATTTTAGTAGTTGGAGTTAGTTAGGGACATGTCCCATCAACTCCTTCTTTAGTTCAGTTAGAGGCTTTCAGACTAGATGTCAGATTAGATGTTCAGACTTCAGTATTTATGTTTCTTTTTGGTATTGTTATACCATATTTTTCAGATATGTATCAGTATTGAACCTTATGGCCTTACAGTTCATGTTTCCGCATATTTCATAAGATATTATGCAGTTTACAGGTACAGATATTAGTCATGGGTTAGCTTGTGGTCCCTTGAGTTCATGAGCACCGTGTAGCATTTCGGTTCAGCAAATCGGGGCATTACATTACCCCAATTGCATCGTCATCATAATTTGATTTGGGTTATTATAGATAGATTGACTAAGTCAGTGAATTTCTTGCTTGTTCATAGTCCTATACAGCTGAAGATTTTGCTAAGTTGTACATCCGAGAGTTAGTCAGACTGTATGGAGTCCTCTTGTCTATCATTTCAGATAGGGGTACTCAGTTCACTTCCCAGTTTTGGAAATCCTTTTAGAAGGGTCTTTGCACCCAAATTCATCTTAGTAATGCTTTTCACCCATAGACAGATGGCTAGCAGAGAGGACCATCCAAACTTTAGAAGATATGTTGAGGGCATGTGCTCTTGATTTCAAGGGTAGTTGGGATGAGCAATTTTCACTAATTAAGTTTGCTTATACATAACAACAGTTATCATGCTTGTATTCAGATGGCTCTATTTGAAGCTCTTTATGGGAGGAGATGTAGATCACTCATAGGTTGGTTTAAAGTGGTTGAGGTCGCTTTGCTTGGGCCTGATTTAGTGTTTGAAGCTATGGAGAAAGTTAAGCTGATTAGAGAGAGATTGAAAACAACCCAGAGTCACCAAAAATCCAACGTAGATGTGAGAAGAAGGGACCTCGAGTTTAAAGTTGGTGATTTTGTGCATCTGAATATTTCACCCATGAAAGGGGTGAAGAGATTTGGCAAGAAGGGAAAGCATATTCCTCGCTATGTTGGCCCTTATAGAACTCTGAGTCATGTTGGGAAAGTAGCTTATAAGATTTAGTTGCCCAGAGACATATCTGTTGTACATCCTGTATTCCACATCTTTATGCTTAAGAAGTGTATCCGTGACTCCACCGTTGCAGCTCCTTTAAAAATCTCAAATATTCACAACAGCATTTCGTACGAAGAGACTCCGGTTGAGATTTTAGAACATCAGATCCATAGACTAAGGAACAAAGAAGTTCCCTTGGCCAACGTTCTTTGGCGGAATCAGTCTATTGAGGGTGCCACTTGGGAAGCAAAAGCAGACATACGAGCCAAGTACCCTCACCTCTTCTTCACAATATTAGATTTATTCAAAGGTAATACTCTTCCCTAATTTAGTCCTTTTCTAATAGCAGATTCAGCTATATAGTTGTCCTCATGTAAGTTCATGCACGCTCAGATTTCTTAGAAGCTCAGAATGATTTTGATTTAGATATTTAGTTCATTTCAGTTGTGCATGCTATCTTATGCTCTCAGAAATTTCAGCTTAGCTAGCCACATACGAGGACGAATGTTCCCAAGGGGGAGATATTGTAATACCCTATGATTTCCCTATCTTAAACTTATCTCAAAAAATATCAAGGATTAGCTTTTAGAATAAATGAAGTTTAATTTAGGTGGAATTCTTTAGATTTGAACTATCCATGACTTAGGAAATTGAATAACTTTTTAACGATATAAGATTCACCTAAATCCAAGAACTAGGTAAGAAGTTATGTTTATTTTAAGTTCCAGTCGTAAAACACCATCATTTGGACCCTTTGCGCATCGCGAAGCAGTGTTAATTCCTAATTATCATTTTCTAGTGGCCCTCCACGATATTGGCATGTCACGGATAGGGCCAATTTCTTGTTGGTCAATTTCCAGAGGTTCAGCATGATAACGGCGCATTGCGCCATGTGCCAAATTGGCATTCCAAAGGGGAACCGCGATGACCCCGCGTCGCGGAGTCTTCCCAGTTCCCAATTGGCATTTTCTAGTAGCTTGGCGCGATTGTGGCGCGTCGCACCAAGGCCAAAAATTGGTGCCCCAGTTTATTTTTTCCAGTTTCGTTCCGGAGTTAAAGGGGGTATTTTGGACTTTTCCCCAACCCCCAATCCATCCAAATATGAGATTAAAGCCTTTTTAGAAGCATTATATGCTAAGTTTCATCAAAATTACTCTCATCCAAAACCCTAGGCTTCAACATTAATCTCCAAGAAACTCAAGATTTCACCATCCTTTCTCCAAATTGATTCAAGATTTAAGATCCCTTGACAAAGAGCTTCAAGAATCTTCATTCAAGAGTGTTAATAGAGTCTTAAAAAGCAAGCTTGTGCATCTAGTTCATCATCTAAGGTATGTGGGGTTATGAACAAGGACAATCCTTTCGTCCTTGTGCCAAAAACTATCATTTTAAGTTAAATTTACATGATTTGAATTAGGGTCCATACCCAATTTTTATTATTTAAATATTTTGAGATTTCAAGTGATTGAATGTTGAATTGCATGACTATTTTCATATAATTATGCATATAATGCAATTTTTCAGATTTTCCCAATTGAGTTTAAGCATGATATTGAGATTCTTGATTTATTATTTTGATATTATTGAAGTATTTTTAAGAAACATATTGAGCATGATGTTTTGCAATGATTTTACATGAGTTTGAAGTATGGGTTATTACCCCAAGATTGAATACTATTATTTCAAGAAAGATGATGCCTTAAGCATCGTATTATTAGATTATTTCATAGATTTCAAGTAAAGCTTTGATCTTTTGATCGTCAGATTAGCTATGAAATCCACTTTACAGATTATTTCAAAATACAGAACTCAGAACAACTTTAATTACAGACTTACTCAGATGATTGCATAATTGGTTTTAGATAAACCCTTATGCTACTTTTAAAGTTGATTTCTAATAGAATGAGCGTAGGAAATAAAAGGGAGTAGTATTTAGCACCAAGCCGAAAATATGGGTTTAGCGCATCCTACTTCCACAGAACTACGTAGCCAATGTAGTTACAGATTATTAGATTATTTTTATTTCTATATGGATGACAGACTTAGCTTGTGATTGATCACATGGGTAGGTTATACTCCCTAGCAAGAGTATGACACCTCTCCCCAACGTGAGGTTTCTTCCTTAGGAGGACGAGGTGTTGGACTCCATGTTGCTCGCACGGTTTATGTTGGTTAAGAGAAACTCCCTTAAGATGAAATGTTTTTCCCTAAATCTTTGAAAAATCTCCCTTACAGAACAGTTTTGAAAGAATTTCCCTTCAAATAGAATGACAAAGTATTTTCTATACGGACTTGTAGATTCCACTTAGCCTATATGATTTGAGAATAAGAACAGAATACAAATTTCAAAAATAAGTGTATTGACTCACAAGATTTAGACTATATGCCTTGTTATTCATGATATTGACTTTCAGACTTCAGCTTCACTCAAGTTTATATGAGTTATTTACATTTAGCATGCATGATTTTATAAACTATGATGATATGATTTACTTACTGCATGCACCCCCATATACTCAGTACATCATCAATGTACTGATCCACATATATGTCTATGTGCTACATTGTATCATAATGTAGGTACAGGTGCTCAGTATCAGCAGTGTGATTGATCTTCGAGTATCTTATTTACATACCTATAGTTAGTGAGTCCTCAAAGTTTTGAGGGCTTAATTATTCAGATTTCCAAGTTACTAGTAGATATGTCTTTACTTATTTTAGATAGTTGAGTCAGCTGGGGCCTGTGCCAGTGACTCTTTATATTCAGATAGAGAGGCTTGTCAAATTGGAAGATTCAGATTTAGACCTTTGAGTTAGTACTCAAATTTTTAACATTTGTTTAATCAGATTGATAAGATTAGTACTTTCAGATATATTCAGATATTTTTCATATTTCACTATGATTTATGCTTATATTTCCCTATGTTGAGATTCAGATGTGTTAGAAGGCAGCCAGGGTTAGCTCGGGACTGCTTGTAATTTAGAGCACCGTGTGGCATCCCGATGGCTAAATTTTGGGGTATTACAAACTTGGTATCATAGCCTAAGACTTAGAGAGACCTAGGGAGTCAGAAAAACCATGTTACATAGAGTCTTGATCATCGGTGTGAAGTGTGCCATATCTATGAGCAAGAGGCTATGGAGTATTTTAGGAAAATCCTATTTTTCTTTCATAATCCATCGAGTTTATAGCTGTCTCTATCTGCTTTTAACTCATGATTTTTTATAACAGAATATGCCTCCTCACTGAGCTAATGCCCGTAGAAATGATAACCAGACACTTCAGCCCGCAGATCCTTTGAATGAGAATATGTCACATACAGAGTTTTGGGCAGCTTTTCAGGCGCTAGCCCAAGATATAACTGATAATGATCAAGGTAATCATTAGGCTGTAGTCCTTCCTCAGCAGGATGGAGATTTAGCTATAGCCAAGATTCGAGATTTCATGAGAAAGAACCCGCCAGAATTCTTTGGGTCAAAAGCAGGTGAGGACCCACAACTATATCTTAATGAGGTGATGAAGATCACCTGAATTATATATGTTTCTGAAAAGGAGAGTGTAGAATTGTTATCTATAGGCTGAAGGATATTTCTTATTATTAGGAGGTGATGTGGAAAAAGAGTAGAGGAGAGAATACAGCTCCTATGACTTGGCAAATGTTTTAGGATGCATTTCTTAACAAATTCACCCCACTTGAGATGAGAAAAGCTAGGATAGAAGAGTTTATTTACCTGGGGCAGGCTCCATGATAGTGAAGGAGTATTGCCTCAAGTTCAACCAGTTGTCTAAGTATGCTCCTAATTAGATGGCTGACCCTAAGTCAAGCATCAGTAAGTTTATAACCGGTGTGTCTGGATTGGTGGTTAAGGAGTGCAAAACTGCTATGCTCAACAGAGACATGGACCTTTATAGATTGATTATTCATGCTCAGTAGATTAAGGTAAAAAAGATGAAGAAAAGAGAGAGAGTAAATAAAAGCGCTAGAATAGGGCAGTTTGATCATGGTTAGAACTGGTCTGGAGGTAAAAATCATTCACAATTTCAGAATCATTTATCTATGCCTATACCATCTTCAACCAGTGCTTCTGCACTCAAAAATAGGCAAGAGTAGTGGGGTAAGTCT
>NW_025859587.1:134924-144578 GCF_002878395.1 Capsicum annuum
TTTGAAAGATCTCCCTTACAGAACAGTTTTGAAAGAATTTTCCTTCAGATAGAAAGACAAAGTATTTTTTATACAGACTTGTAGATTCTACTTAGCCTATATGATTTGAGAATGAGAACAGAATACAAATTTCAGAACTAAGTGTAATGAGTCACAAGATTTAGACTATATGCCTTGTTATTCATGATATTGACTATCGGGCTTCAGATTTACTAAAGCTTATGTGAGTCATTTACATTTAGCATGCATGATTTTATAAACTGTGATGATATTGTTTACTTACTGCATGCACCCCCACATACTCAGTACATCCTCAAAGTACTAATCTACATATATGTCTATAAGCTACATTGTCTCATAATGTAGGTACAGGTGCTCAGTCTCAGCAGCATTATTGATCTTCGAGCATCTTATCATATCCCTGCAGTTGGTAAGTCCTTATTTCAGATAATTGAGTCAGCTGGGGTCTGTCCAAGTAAATCTCTAGATTCAGATAGTAGAGGCTTGTCGGACTGTTAGATTCAGATTTAGACCTTTGAGTTAGTACTCAGATTTTCAGCATTTGTTTAATCAGATTAATAAGATTAGTACTTTCAGATATATTTAGATAGTTTTCTGCATTTCATCATGATTTATGCTTATATTTCCCTATGTTGAGATTCAGATGTGTTAGAAGGTAGCCAGGGTTAGCTTGGGACTACTTGTAGTTCGGAGCACCGTATGGCATCCCGGGAACTAGATTTTGGGGTGTTACACATATACTTAGGAATAAGGATAAAATAATGTCATTATTTAAAATCAAAGTAAATAACAATATGTAGTCATATAAGTACATATATATACCATACTGGGAAAGGGGGTCGAATTTAGCATGCATTTAAAACCTTAACATGGGTTGTATAGCTTTACCGTCATAAATCCACCCACGGGCTATATAGGTCCAGTGTTACCCCCTGAATGGGCCCTAGTACGTGTAGTCGAACGCTTTAGAGATATCATAGGGATCGAGAATTCTTATGTACCCTTTGCACTCTATGATACATATATACGAGTATAGAATCGGGTATTCTCATGTACCCCTCAAGCCTAAGGTCACCAAGACCAACCCTCATGTTGGCAAACATGAGTTTCCAATGTCTTTCCTTTTGATTCACACCTTCATGTCTAGCTATCAAACCCCCATTATTTCCTAATTAAAACCTTTAGCACATAACTAAACCACCAATTCCAGGAGTAAGTTACCAAGTCATTTTGAAGTGGTATCGTCATACCGACTATAGCTTGCAAGCAATTTCATCAGCCAACACTTAGTGGATTCCCATGTACCCCACAAGATTTCTAGTTAAACCTAAACCATGGCAATCAAGTCCTTTCCAAATTATTTAAAACCAACCAAACCAATTTAGGCTCCATTATCATATCATGCAATGCAAAGGTTTCAAGGATAATCAAACTATGTGACAAAATCATTCTCATAGGCATTTTAACAAACAGGTTGAGGGCATATAATTTCCAAAACCTAAACCAAGTATTAATTAATCATTCACATGCAATCAAATGTTTAAAACCATAAATATAACATGAAACCATAAGTAAAATATGGGAAAGCATTATCAAACCATAAACAACCAAACCCCCAACATATATTTCAAAACCCAAACAATACCACAATATTACCTTAAAACCCATCCATTAAAACATGCCCTTAGTTGAACTAACAATGAGGGAGGAGTAACATGCCTTAGACACTAAGGAAAACAGAGAGAAACCGCCCTTTAGAGCCTTAATTGATTGCCTTGTATAAACCCTAGCCTTTTTAAACCAAGAGCTTGAGAGGTTTATAGAGAGTGTTTGGGGAGTATTTCAATCTTATAAAGTTTAGAATGAAAGCCAAATAAGTATTATAAGATGTGGGGTCCTAAGGTCTTGCGGTGGAAAATGTCTAAAATATCCTCAGCTTAAAAGTTGTAAAAAGAACACAGGTTGGTATGATTGGAACACTCAACTCATAACCACGTCATACGAGTGGTATCCTTAAATCATCACTTGATCAAAAAGTTGGACACCATATTCTGTCCAATATATGACTTCCTTGCCCAACTTGTATCATCATGATACGACTAGTATTATTCAAGACATACCCTAAGTAAAACATCTAGGCTAGACACTGGACAACATACGATTGGACACTATACTTCTCTTATTATGAACATATGAATCGTATGGGGTCTTCTCATATCTAGGTCAGAACTTAGTCAATTTTACTCTAACCAACATACGACTAGGGTCCTAGACCGGTACCCACACTATACAAGTCATGGTGTGAGATATATGATAATCAGAAGGTTCAAGACTCGAGAAATTTTCAAGGACCAAAACCCAGGGTGCTTCGCTACCCTGTAATTGATTTACCTATTGACAGTTATATTGCTTTACCTTGATAGAATAATGTATTTTTATTTGGCAGGTAATATATTGTTCGGAATACCTTGGGTTGTCAGGGTAGTGGTTCTTGCTATCACTTCGGATTAGGATTAGTTGTCGGCGATACTTGCTAAGTACACGTGGTTTCGTATTCATAATTTCTTCTCTCCCTTTTTTATTTTCTGCACCCTATGCAGGTATTGGTTTGAGCAGTAGATCATATATTGCATCACTTTCAGTAGTGGCATCGCGGATATCGAGATAGTGGCTAAGGGACTTCCAAACTTCTCAGATCTCTCTATTCATGTCTTATGTTTTATTTGAATCTAAGATAATTTAGATGATTATTATTATATTAAATCTATATTTAGAGGCTTGTACTAGTAAAAACCAGACCTGAGATATATTTTGAAGACTTGTGTCCCATTATATTATATTTGGGATTATTATGTTCTTCTGTTTTCGTTTCTTCCTTAATTCGTACTCTTTTGGAATGAGTTAGGCTTACTTGAGTTGAACAAGCTTCATCAGATGCCTATTTTGAATCGTGACATTAACGTCACAATTATTAGACATTTGATTAACTTTTAATTAAATATATGATGTTTATTCATTGATCTGCATTCAAATACATTCCATAATTGGTTCAAAGTGTCTCTAAAAATACTCTCTTTTTATATTAGTTGTCTACTTTACTATAAATAGTTTGTCCCAAATTACTTGTTCATTTACCATGTCAACACAAATGAATTAAAAGAAAAGTGTCCTAAAGTTCTTGTAATTTTGTCTCAAATTGTGGGAATACTAATATCTCACCTACTTATATTGTGCAATTCAGTTAGGCTATTATGTATAAAATATCTTGAATAAATTACATCACACCACTAACATCATTATCATTAATAAATATTATCTCACATCTTTAATATAATTACATTGCATCCTACATTTTTATTTTTCTCTCTTTACTATATCTGATACATCACCAAAACTATATTAGCGACTCTTCTTCTTTATCTCACTGTCTCTCCTCACTTTCCTCTCATCTCTCCTTTTTGATGAACTTTCTATCCACGATGGAACTTTGGCTAGCAAAGGGCTAGACTTCACTGAAATCAACAACAACGACATTTTCTTTTTAATATTATTGCTGCACCACCAAACTCCATCTCCAGTAGGATCCACAAATAAAACCACCATACCCAATATCTTTTTTACCAGGAAACACCATAATTGATGCTCCGACAAAAATAGTCACCCCTCTATTTTGTCCTCCATTTTAGCTAGAAAAATTGTATCCAAACTACCATAATCGAAGTTCTGACAAACCAGTAGTCAATCCAACAATCTCTGTCCCCTTTCTATTTCAATATTTCAATGATACTTTTTTCCTTTGTTTGTTTTCTCCATTCTGGCCGAAAAATGTACAAATCATGATGTATCGAAAGTATCAAAAAAAATTTATGAATTTATTTAGATAAAAGACATAAAGACACCATTAAATTTATCCCAAGATTTTCAAAAAGACACTTTAAGTTTA
Source organism: Capsicum annuum (assembly GCF_002878395.1). Lineage (NCBI taxonomy): Eukaryota > Viridiplantae > Streptophyta > Magnoliopsida > Solanales > Solanaceae > Capsicum > Capsicum annuum. The sequence continues at coordinate 138,889 of NW_025859587.1, forward strand.
CGGGAGTTCTATTACCCCACGAAAGTTATAAAAACCATCTTAAATACCCCCTTCTGATCCCATGTGATGTGGAGAGTGTACTTCACTCTCCAATTGAGCGTAAAACAAGTAAAAACTTAATTTTCTTTTAAAAAAGTCAGCATTTGTTTGATTGAAATTTTTTCTAATTACTTTATTTATTTTAATTTATTTTTCAATTTTTTCCTCTTATCTTCTTCATCCAACTCTCACCATTTTCTTTCACTTTTTCGATATCTTTTTGCTTCTATTTTTTCTTTTATTTCTTTCACTTTGTTTTTCAAGTTCTTTCACCTTACGCTTATAATCAATCCATTAGTGTACGTCTACTATTTTTCTTTTGATTTTTGTTATAAACTATGATTTTTTGGTTAAGAAAAGTATAGGATTTACTTCTAATAAAATTTCAATTCAACATAATTATATTTGAATTTTAAATTTTAATTTGATGATAATACAATAGTGTTTTAGTAGTTATTGTGATGACGGAGATGATTAGAGCAGCATCGATACAAAGAAAATATTTTACAAAGTTAATCATACCTCTCAACCCACCTTATCTTAGTTTTCTATCTGAACAAAAAATAAAACAATTAATAATAAAAAAGGCTAGAGCTATTTAAAAGAGACAAAATAAAATAAAATAAGAGGGGATAGGAAGGAGATGGATAAAACTGAACATTTATCAATGTTGAAATGTAGAGAGTAATGGAGGTTCATGGAGGAGAGAGAAAGAAAGAAAAAAGAAAAAGAAAAACAAAGTAAGAAAAACATAACAAAAAATAAAATTGACATGTGACAAATAGTAATTGGTGCATAATTGCACTTCTTTTCTTGTAACAATGTTGGCCGAAAAAATGAGATATTTATTTTATTTTAAATTATTCAATGGGGTAGTAGGATGTCCGCAAACTTTAAGTATCTACTTACAAATCTGAGACAACTTTAGTGGGTACTTTATGTACTCATATTTATAAGAAACATATAAGATACATGTGTGGAGAAACTAAATAAATCAAAATTCTAATGTATCAAATGTAACACAAATGTAACATATCAAAAACTTTCATAGATACATTTCGCATAAATATGCCAGATATATGTATGGAGCAGCTAAATATATCAAAATCAGAATGTATCAAAGTATCAAAAGAAATTATAAATACATGAAATTATGAAATTTAGATACATGAAATTATAAAACTAAAATACATAGATACATGAGAAAATTGAAGGAAAGGTGTCTTTTAAGTCTTGAATAAAGCATTGGTGACATTAACCAACTTAAAGGGTCAAACATAATTAAAAAACTTGATTAGGTTAATTGTGGACTTGATTAATATTTTTCAAACTCTTTAGTATTTTCAAAAATATAAATTAACCTACATCCACAAAACTTTCATCTCTCTGCAAATCAATCTCTCTTCTCTCTTTCTCTTGATAGTTTCTCTCTCTAACTTCTCCCAACCAATAACTTTCCAAATTTCTTCCTTCAATCTTGTGCAACTTTTACCTCTAGCAACAAATAGTTTTGAGTTCTTGCCCATTTCTTTTTAACTTTCAACGTCAGTCGACGTGACAACATTCTCCGGTGACAACAACTTCGAGTTCTTCATCATTTCTTTTTTATTTTCACAGGTAAAAAATTAGGACTTTTAATTTATGACAAAAACGAGGAACTTGATTTCTTAGTGTTTGTTATTTTTCTATGTTTTATGTTATTTTTTTTAATATTTGTTATTTTTTAGTTGAATTTCTCATCTAGATTTATCTGCTACTGCTGTTTTTTAACAATGGACAAAACATGTAACATAAATTCAATAGATGAGTAATCTGTTGCAACATATATGACTAATCTGTTGCAACATATATGACTAATATGTTGCTTAGATTAGTAATCTGTTTCAATATATATGACTAATTTGTTGTGCAGATTAGTTATATGTTACAACATATATGACTAATCTGTTGCAGCATATATGACTAATCTGTTGCAACATATATGATAATTTGTTGCAATAAATGAATAATTTGTTGCAATATATATGACTAATCTGTTGCAGTAAATTACTCATCTGTTGGATTTATTTTATAGTGTTGTAACATGAATCCAACATATGGGTCATCTGTTGCAACAGATTAGTCATATATTGCAACAGATTACTCACTTGTTACAATAGATGACTCATATGTTGGATTCAAGTTGCAGGTTCTATCCATTATAGTAGTAGCAGATACACCAAATAAGAAATTCAACAAAAATCATAATACTTACAAAATAAGATATGAAGTAATGTCCAAGTGATATACGAATAAATTTTGACCTAAAAAAATTTCAACAGGGGCACAACGAATAAGTAAAACACATGAAAAATTTCATGAAACAGGTAAAGAAGATAAAAATAATATACCATACATCAAATACAAAAGGATCAAGGCGACAGACGTTTGAGTTCTCCTAAAAACATTTAAGTTCCCTAGTATTTTAATTGCTTTCTAATAGTTGACCCATCTGTTACAACAAATTTTCTATCTGTTTGATAATTTCCAACAAATGAATCATCTGATGTAACATGTTAGTCATCTGTTGATTCAAATTAAGCAATTATTAATAATAACAAAATTGATTTAGTTAAAATTAAAGACGTCTCTACGGGACAAACATTTGTGTTCTCCTAAAAATATTTAAGTTTCCTAGTATTTTAATTATTTTCCAACAGATTATCTATTTGTTGCAACAAGTTAGTCATCTATTGCAATAGATATTTATAACAGGTTAGTCATTTGTTTGTTCAAATTAAGCAATTATTAATAATAAATAAATTAATTTAATTAAAATTGAAGATAAGTCTTTAATACAAGACCTTCAACAAGGGGACAAATGTTTGAGTTCTCCTAAAACATTTGAGCTTTAGTATTTTAAATTGCTTTTCAACATATATCTTGTCTATTTAATAATTTTCAATAGATGAGTCATATGTTGCAATAATTTGGTCATTTGTTGCAATAGATGTCTATTTGTTTGATAATTTTCAATAGATGAGTTAGCTATTGCAACAGGTTAGTCATCTATTGCAACAAATGCCTATATTTGTTTGGTCATTTTCAATAAATATCTTTAACTGTTTGATTTTTCCCAATAGATTGCTCATCTATTGCAACATGTTATTCATCTATAAGCCATTATTAGTAATAACTAATTGATTTAACTAAAATAAAATATGAATAATAAGTTCAATTACAATTTCAATTAATCTCAAGGTAATTACATGATCAGCTAAATATGTTCGTCCTGAGTAGAGTGATCAATTGACCAATTTTATTTGAAATAATTCAAAGCAATCCATCATTAGAAATAACTACATTGATTTAACTAAAATTAAAGATGAATTAGTAAGTTCAATTACGATTTTAATTAATCTCATGGTAAAAATGGTGTATTGATAAATAATGATTTGTTATTATTTCTATTGAATAAATCTTGCTATTGATTTGTTTTTTCAACAAATAAACAATCTGTTGCAATAAATGAACAATCTGTTGCAACGGATTAACCATATGTTGCAAAAATGAATCAATTACTCCAACAGATGAGTCATATGTTGCAACAAAAGGTTCATCTGTTATAACAGATGGACCATATGTTGCAACAAACAAATCATCTGTTGAAAGAACTCAAGGGTCATGACTTCGATCATTTAATTAAAAAAATAATTCGTAAATAAATAATATGAAAAAAATATCATAAACACAATTTTGTAGCTATTTAATTTAAATAAATAAAATACCAAAAAGATGAAAAGTTATGACTTTTCACCTTTTTGGTATTTAAATCTATTCTTTTAATTTAAATAATCAAAAAGTCACCAAGTTCGATTTAATTAAGAAATATAATTATTAAAAAAAAGGTGAATGGCCGTGATTTTTTGCCTAACACACTGTAGTACTCACTCATTCAATCTTTTATAAATAGGTTCCCTCAGCTTTTTCTCTTGCATCTTGTCTTGCATAAAACTGTCATTATATCTTCAATCACTTCTCTTTCAAAAATAAATTTCTTGTTTGTCCATTGAGGTATGTTTTATTTTCTTGTTCTAATATGAAAATTATTAACATGCATTTATTTTCTAGTTAAGTTTCACATTTTTTTTGGTTAAACTACCAGTTGGTACTATATGTGGTTTAGTGTTTTATGTTATTTGTTCATGCATGTTCTAGATATAACTGATCTGATTTGGTACATGGTGATTCTGCTTGACATCGTGTAGGAACTTGAAAGGCTGGCTCATGAACTCGAGTGAGAGTTGGGCGCCGCGACAGTAAGGGTGCTTTGTGGGATTCGAAGGCTGAGGGGTCTGCTGCCCAATGAATTTCCTATTGACAACAACAACAACAACAACAATAATAATAATAATAATTAGGTTATATATTTTTTATCATTTGTAATTTATTTTATGGGATCTACCTAATGTTGTAAATATTTTTTATGTAATGAATAAGAAAATCTTTATTTGATCAACTGAGTTTATTTTTATTTTTTTTCATTATGCCTATTTTTTTAAGATGTTGAGAGGTGTAGGTTTTTGAGCATTCTGGAGTGGAAAGAGTCAACTACAAAAAAGAAAGTGTTTGGTTGAGAGCAAGGTCATAGACTAAAATTAAATAACAACATAATATTATTTACTATTACCACAAAATTAAAGATAGATTGATAACAGATGGCCCATCTATTACAACAGATGGGTAATCTATTGAAAATGACCAAGTAGATAAAGACATCTATTGCAATAGATTAATCGTCTGTCACAATAAATTAGTAATATATTGAAAATGACTAGACAAATAAAGACATCTATTGCAATAGATTAGTCAACTATTACAACAAATTAGTAATCTGTTGAAAATGACAAACAGATAAAGTCATATGTTGCAGCAGATTGGTCATCTATTGGAAATGACCAACAGATAAAGACATTTGTTACAACAGATGACCAATCTATTGCAATATATGTGTATAACTATTTGATAATTTTCAACAGATGACTCATCTGTTGCAACTGATTAAATTTGTTACAATAGGTTATACACTTAAATGATCATTAACTACTATGAGATTAATTGAAATTGTAATTATTGAATCAATTTAGCTATTACTAATAATGTCATAATTTGAACCATTTCAAATAAAATTATCCAGTTGATCACTCTACTCAAAATGAACACACTAAGATGATCGTGTAATTAATATGAGAATAATTGAAATCGTAATTGAACTTATCAATTCATCTTTAATTTTAGTTAAATCAATATTGTTATTACTGATAATGTATTAATTTGAATCATTTCAAATAAAATTGGTCAATTAACACTTTACTCAAGAAGAATACACTTAGATGATCATGTAATTAGTATGAGATTAATCGAAATCGTAATTAAATTATCAATTCATCTTTAATTTTACTTAAATCGATTTAGTTATTACTAATAATTGTTTAATTTTAATTATTTCAAATTAAATTGGTCAATTGATCATTCTACTTAGTACGAAATACTTAGTTGATCATGTAATTACTATAAAATTAATTGAAATTGTAAGTGAACTTACTAATTCATCTTTAATTTTAGTTAAATCAATATAGTTATTTCTAGTTATGGCTTGGTTTGAATCATTT
>NW_025859587.1:147578-148267 GCF_002878395.1 Capsicum annuum
TAATGGAACTCTTGTTTGTTTTAACTTGGTAAAGGAACTCAAATAGTTTAAAGGTCTTTGAAAGGTTAAAGGCTAAATGGTAATGCTTGTGGGGTACATGGGAATCCTCCAAGTGATTTAATATGGTAAATAGAAGGGTACATGGGAATCTCTTAATCTATACATGGTTGGCTATTGACAATACTTACAAGATATAGTCGGTATGACGATACCACTACTAATGTCCTTGGTTAATAAATGGATAATGATTTAGCTGGTTGAAAATGGTTTTAATTAGGCTTAAAGGGGGAGGTGTAGCAAAGCCGTGGAGGGTGGAGGTCTCGGGGGGGCCAAAACTGGAAACTCATATTTGCCGATGTAAGGTTTGGTCTTAATGACCATGTGCATGATGTCACACTCCATATTGGGGGATGTACTAGTCATCCTAGGTTATTTTCTCCGATCGTGCGGCTTCACGCACTGGGACCCTTTCAGCAGGGGAAGCTGAACCCATATAGTCCGTGGGTGGTTTAGGATGGCAAAGCTACATAACCCAGGTAAAGGTTTTTAAAGTACATGCTAAACTCGGTTCCCTTTCCAAGCACGGTTATATATATATATATGTATATGTATATGTATATGTATATGTATATGTATATGTATATGTATATGTATATGTATATGTATATGTATATGTATATGTATATGTA
>NW_025859587.1:148367-161909 GCF_002878395.1 Capsicum annuum
ACATATACATATACATATACATATATGTATATGTATATGTATATGTATATGTATATGTATATGTATATGTATATGTATATGTATATGTATATGTATATGTATATGTATTATTGATGGTTTTACTTAGCTTTTATAAATGGTATTATTTTATCCTTATCCTAAATTCATGTTAGCGATCACTCGCTAACCCATCTTCGGACGGCTGTATACCTACGCTATGCAGGAACCGGCCATTACACTCCTTTTTTTTAGAATTCGGACTTCGATATCAGCATTTGAATTGAAGTGGTGAGCTTCCATCTTTTCGAAAGGCTCCATTTCATGTTATGGATATTCCTACACACTTTGACTATATTTTGGATATTGGTTTTGGCTATGATTGGAGGCATGTCCCAATCGTATTTTATTATTCTTCTGCTTAGAGGCTTTGTGGTACTACTATGGGTTGGATGGGTGGGATCGGTAGTAGTTTCAGCCTTAGTATTAGCATTGGTATTTGAGCTGACATCATCAGACATAATTTCTCACTGTTTCATTGTACTTTATTTTGGGATTAATTCTAGTACATCTCGGTACTCATTTGGTTATGGCCTGGTTAAAGGCCCTTGGTTTTGGTTTGATTCGGTATAGTTGGATGGTTGGTATGGGACGGCTGGACTCGGATGGGTCGATCACAATCGTGATCCTATTCTAGAGTCTTCATATGATCTATTACGCTATCTTGTTAAATGTTTGAAATTCAGCTGACTCAAGGTTTGCATAGGTTAGTTAGGTTGGGTAACTGGGGTGGTCTCCGGTCTTGGTTGGACTTGGGATACCACTATAACAGGGCCCTGGTTTGGATCGTGTCATAGATGATGTGCTAGATAGATATGAGTCAACTTAAAGATGGAGTAGAGGAGTGAAGAAAGGAGGAGAAAATTCTAGTAGATTGCCAGGGCATTATTTGAAGTCTATTTGTAAGCAAAACATGATTAAATAAATGAGTTGGCAGAAGTCATCATGGAAGATTTGTACAAATGAAATAAAGAGGCATGTTGTAAGGTATTATTTAAAGAATGCAAAAAGTGTGATGTGGTTGAGAACAACATGTGTGTGATTATTATCACTATGATGGAGGAAATGAAAATCGAAGTCATGAATAGGGTGAATCAAATGAGAGAGTTTTTAGAATGATGGATCACTGATATATCACCAGTGACTATGGAAGTTTTAGAGAGAATGATAAACATGTAGCCAATTGTGAGGTAAAGTTTAATGGTAATATTTGAGATAAGTGATCCACCATATAAACATATGGTTAATGTCAAGAAGAAAGTGTGTAGTTATAGGTCGTGGCAACTAAAGTGAATTCCTTCTGCACATGCAGTTACTACAGTGCAAGGAATGGGATGTTGAGTTATTTGTTGATCACTACTATAAGAAAGAAACATACTTCAAGGAATATAAAAAGTTTATTCAACCTATGACAAACATGAAGATATGGCCAAAAAGCACATGATCAATAATTGAGCAACCTAAAATTATTACCAACTCAGAAAGACCACGTAAAAATCGGAAAAAAGATAGTGATGAGTATGCTAAGAAGAAGTTTGAAAAGGCAGCAGGGAAGGAAAGAAAATGAGATACTTTGGGACATAAAAAGAAAGGACATCCAACTTTTATAAGTTGTGCTTTTATATTTTTAGTTGTGTGTCTTACTCTTTTTAGTTCTACTTTGACTTTAAAATTATGTTTGTAGAAAAGGGGTTTCATTACGGGTGCTGGAAATGCTAGAGCATCTACTATGTATGATTTTACAAGTACTACAAGTGGGAGTCAACCAAGTGTAATTTCAGGTACAAGTGTGACACCTACAACTGCTACTTCAGCTGGTCTGAGGCCTGCAACTACCCTAATAATTGGTGTCCAATGCTATATCAGCTGGAAGAAGGCCTGTCAGTGCTACGTCAGCTAGTGGGAGGCCTACAACTACCTTAGCAATTGATGTGTGGCCTACAACTGCCTCAGTAGTGTGTGTGAGTCCCGCAAGTACTTTTTTAGTATCTAGGAATGCTACTCAACAAACAACTCAACAAAAACTACTAAATTTGGTGTCCAAAAGATGAAGAGTAGTACAACTTTTAGAGGTGGTACAACTCTTGCATATAAGAGACTAAGACAAAAAGATAAAAATAGCTCGTTTTGATATGATGTTCAGAACAAGTAATAATGTAATAGAAAGGATAAGTATTCTATCATCTAAACACACTTAAATGATATTAATTAGTCCATTTTTAATTGAAATATTTTATTATTTTCTAAGTCTGAAAATACTGAAAAAGTGTTACACAGTCTAACATTGACGAGTGTAGTTAGAACCAAGATTTATCTTGATTAAAAATCTAATGGACTAAGGTGAAAGAATAGAGCTGCAATTACTCCAAGATAGCTACAAGAATAGAGTTACAGAAGACAACTTTTCTACATCGAATAAAGCCACAATAAGCACTCATGTCAATAATACGTAGTTCATACCTGTAAGACCCAATAAAATTTCAGCTATTTTATTTTTGATCCTCCCGTGTACGTAATGTCGATTTTTTGACTTGAATTGTGTCATGGGATATTGAAAGAGTGTTCTGGAAAAGTTTAAGAATTTTTGAAAGGGGTTCAGAGCCTTTTTGGGATTCTAATGCAGTAAGCCTCCGCAATATTGGAGTGCCATGGAGGCTAACCTCTGCTATAAAGGTGTGGAATGGAGGCTAATCTCCACGATATTGGCATGCCATACCAATGTGTAAATCTTTTCCAGTTTTTGTTTATTTCACTTGGGGTGAGGGGTTTTTGATCTTTTTATTCTTTGCATGACTTATAAACATAAAATTGACCCTTTTATTTCAGGTTTCAAAGATCAAAATCATTATTTTTCGTCTCTAACTCTAAACCCAAGAAAATTCAAGGGTTTTACAAGGAATTCATCAATTGGGCTCCAAACTTTGAATTCTCTTCAAATTGCTCTATATTTTTAGACATGTTTCTCTTTTGTTAACTTTAATTTTATATTTTGCATTAATTTATTGAATATTCATGTGATTTGAATTGATGGGTTTGTAATTGGATTGAAGTCTTTTGGTTGTTTTTACTTAAATTATTTGTCCTATGTTTTAAATTGATTATTCATGCTTTAATTGGTAATTTTTTAGGCTGAATTGGTGCATTATTTTAGTGGTTGGAATAGGGGACATGGGTTTCCCCAAATTAGTAGAATTTTGGCTTGATAATGACATTAAACTCAACCCACTTTGTAAACTTGGTTTTGAGTACGGATAGTTGCATGATTTAACTTATCTTTTGAACCCAGTTTATTGCATTAAAGTGTAAATGAATAAATATGGTTTTTGGATGGCCTTGGTGGCCATGGCTTGGATTTTAAATGAAACTTAGGATTCAATTTGGTTATATGGATTGTTTTGGCATAATTATATTATCTTGCAAGCATATTGGTATGACGATACCAAATTGGTAAATGCTTTAATAAATGACTCTCGGGGTAATAGATTGGTTTATGTGCAAACTATTTTAATTCGGGCTTAAGGAAAATTATGTAGCTCACCATGAAGGTGTAAGTCCCCGGGAGGACAAACATTAGAAACCACGTTTGCCGACATGGGAAGGTCTATATGACCATGTTCTTGGTGCACACTTTATGTTTTGGGATGACTATTGCCTTAGCGTCTTTAGCCCTTCCTCTTTTTTTCTCGGTTCGTGTGGCTAACACACATAGAAGCCCTTCCAACAGGAGGAGCTGGACCCATATAGCCCGTGGGTGCCTTTAGGATGGAGAGAGCTACACAGTTCAAATTTGAACTATTATGTTAATTGACTCTTGTCCCTATCCCAGCATCATATATATGTATATATAAATGTTGTGCATGTTATTTTGACTAAATTTTGGAATTGGCAATATTTTATCCTTTTTCCCTGAGTTACATGCCAGTGCTCGCTCCACTGACTATCCCTGGATGCTGCATCATTTCATTATGTAGGGTTCAAGGGCTTTTTTGTTACTCATGTTCAGTGTAGGTGGTTGAGTACTTTTGTTGATCAGCTGTGAAGTGGTAAGCATCCATCTTTCGAAAGGTCTTTTCATTTCATTGGTTTCATTATTACCTTAGTATTTTCTGGATTTATTTTATCATAGTCGGGGGCATGTCCCGACTTAGTTGATATTCTCAGTTTAGAGGTTTTTGTGCACAGTTATGGGATGGTATTATAGTCTTATGTTGATTCATGAGATTGGTTTTGGATTAATTTATCACTCATTGTTTGGTTGGCTTCCATTGTTTATATTATGTGCTCTTGAAGTAAGGCTTCGGGGGTTGTGTTGGGTCTATGGTGGGCTTGAGATTACCTATCACGGTCGGGCCCGGGTTTGAGTCATGACAAGCTGGTATCAGAGCATGGTTCAGGGTCGTTGTATTTCCATAAAGACGTGTTGAGTAAAGTCCCTTTTATAAATGTGTAGCGCGCCACACTTAAAAGGGGGAGACTACAAGGCATTTAGGAATGTTTTTCTTTTTTGTTCTATTTTGAGCTATAGAGTCTAGTTATCATGAAACTTCTCTAATTTCTGGATTACTTGTATTTTAGATCATGCCTCTCCAAATATCTGACAGTCGTAGAAACTCTACCGGGACCTCTGTCCCACCTGAGAAAAATATGGAGGGAATTTTCCTTGTTTATGGAGTACAGTCCGATCTAGGGCCACTGCTCCTGATTGTACTGCTCTACGTGGGGTTCCACTGATCCTTACTAGTCCTTCTCACGCTTTCAAGGATAGTGAAAGTTCTGCTCAGTCGTCTCAAGGAGATATATCTAATGTAGAGTTTTGTCAGTATATTCATATGTTTGCTCAGTTGGTGGCATCACAGTCTCATCGGTCTGATCATGTTGGTTCTGTTGTTAGTTCATCTGAGGTCATTCGAGTTGGCCAGTTTATGAGGTTGAATCTCCCAACGTTTATAGGCTCTAAGGTTGGGGAGGATCCTCTGAAATTTATTAATGATATGGAGAAGATTTTTAGGGTTATGCATGCTATTGATTTTGAGGGTGTGGAGTTTACTGCTTATTAGTTAAAAGATGTGGCTTACCAATGGTATGAAGAGTGGGAAGCGATGAGGGGTTATGACGATGAACAGACAGTGTGGGGTGACTATTTAGGTACTTTTCTTTATCACTTCTTTCCTTAAGAGTTGAGGAAGGCTAAGGCCGAAAAGTATATGAACTTGAAGCAGGGTAAGATGAGTGTTAAAGAGTATGCTCTAAAGTTTCAATAGTTGTCCTGTTATGCTCTAGAGTTAGTGTCTTAATATGAGAGCCAAAATAAGAAAATTTGCTTCTAGTTTGTCCCACGGTTATGTTGGAGTGTAAGGATACTATGTTGAACAATGATATGGACATATCCAGTGACACAACCCAAACCCGAGCCTGACAGTGTTGGGTATATCAAGTCCAACCAAGACCAATGACCACCCCCAATAACTAAACCATCGTCCACCTTATACCCCGCATTGGATTAATTCGAAACATACAATAAGATAAGATAATATCATTTTAAAAACAATATAGTAAGTCTATAACTAAAACCATCCATTCATAACTAAACATCCAACCAATACCAATACAAATGCCAATGCCAACACCGATACCGACATCGCCCATGCCCACAGTAGCCCGACAAATCATCTAATTAAAACTATAGAATATCCAGTTGGGACATGACCCCGACCATAGTCAAAACCAATACCAAAGAAATAGTAAAGACATAAAGAAATTCATAGCATGAAATGTGGTCTTTTGAAGTATGGAAGCTCACCACTTCAGTCTGACTCAAAAGTTGTCCCTGAATCACCTAGTCACTAAGCAGGAGGAGTGGAAGTATTGTCGGTTCCTGCATCACATGGGGATACATCATCCAAAGACGGTTAGCATGGTTAATGCCAGCATGTAACTCAGGAATAAAGATAAAGTAATGTCATCAATCAAAAACTAGGTCAAACCAATAAACATAACCATATGCGAATACATATATACATATATACTATGCCAGGATAGGGAACAAGGTTTAGCATGTGTTTCAAATCCTTAACCTGGTTTGTGTATCTTTGCCATCATAAGTCCACCCACGGGCTATATGGGTACAATATTACCCCCTGAATGGGCCTCAGTGTATGTTAACCACACGAACCGGAGATATCATAAATGGCTGGGGATTCCCTTATACCCTTCGACCTCTATGATACATATATACATGTATAGACTTGGAGGATTCATTATACCCCACAAACACAAGGTCATAAAGACCAACCCTCATGTCAACAAACATGGGTTTCCAGTGTCCATCCTTCAGACTCACACTTTCATGGCTAGCTATCATAACCCTCATTATTGCCCAAGTAAAATATTTAACACATAACTAAACCATTAATTCCAGGAGTCAATTATTAAGGCATTATTAAGTGGTATCGTCATACCGACTGTAACTTCGAGTGATATCATTAATACAAGACTTAGGGGATTCTCGTATACCCCACAGACTCCATTATTAGAATCACTTAGGGGATTCTCATGTACCCCACAAGATTTTTCGTAAATCCGTCACTTAGGGGATTCCATTGTACCCCCATAATTTTTTTAAAACCATCCTTAACCATTTAACCATTTATAACATGCATTAGTTTCAAGAAACAAGCCAAGCCAAGTGATAATGCATAAAGCAAAATCAATTTTACAAGTGGGTTGAGTTTATTACCAATTTCCTTGCCAAAATAATCAATATGGGGATTCCATTGTACCCTATTTCCATCCACCATTCCTATGCACCCCAATGCATTTACCAACCATCAATTTAAACACAATAGTTTCATAAATATCATGGAAGAAATATTTAAACATTATATTAAAAACCCTCAACCCATAGTGGAAAACCCAATATAAATATTCCATGAATAATATTTTAAATCATATGCTTTTACAAAATTGATAATGATGGAAGAGTAACATCCTTATAAACTAGAAATACGGAGATAAATCACCCTTGGAAGCCTCAATTAGTTAATCTCTTGAAAACCCTAAGTGTTCTTGACCTTGAGGACTTGCGAGTGTTTGAGAGTCTATTGGATGAGTTTATGAGGGCGAACGATAACCTAAAAAGGTTATAAGACATATGTTTAAAGTTGGGCAAAAGGGAAATATCTAGAATTCCTTTAACTTAGAAGATGGAAAAAGTTCCTTTGACGACGAGTCAACTATTGACTCGTAACCACTCCATACGACTCGTCACGATGAGTCGTAACAAAGACAGTCTTACTAAGCATCCAAACTACTATTCGTACTACTCAACCAACCAGCTTGTAATGAGACCTTACGACTCGTGAGGTCCAATACTAGTCAATACAGAACTCAAATGGACAAAACACTGAACTTTCTACGATTTTATCCCACGAATCATAACATATCCTTACGGATCTTAGTGAGCCACTCATACTCAGAGCATAATCAAGCCATAAACCTATATGATTTGGTTTTTAGTTCTCCTAACGACTCATCACGAGTCTTTACTACTCATGCCCTCAAATCTTATCCAGGACATAAACTAAACACCACACATGGGTTACCTTACTACTAGGGTCACCTGACCCGTCAAGACACCCTACGACTCGTGGGGTTAAGTTGTAACTAAGACAGTGTGCTCAAAGGTCAAGAAATTTTCATGGACCAAAATTCGAGGTGTTTTAATTCTCCTCCACTTAGATCATTCATCCTCGAATGACGAAACAAGGTATTTACCCGCAAGATTATACCCCAAACATCACTACTCTTACCTTTAAGACAGAAAATAAGAATACCAAGGAATTTACAATTTCCCTTTAACAAAGAAAGAAAACAAAGATGTTAAGAACAACACATACCTTAAGCACAATTTTCTAAAACAGGAAATAGAAATGGATTCTCAGAATTCATGTCCTCTTCAGCTTCCCAAGTAGCCTCTTCAACCTTGTGGTTCCTCCATAGGACCTTTACCAAAGCTACATACTTTGTACGTAATCGACAAACTTGCCAATCCAATATTTCAACTAGGAATTCCTCATAAGACAAGGAATCAAAAATACCAATATCCTTGATAGGCACAATCAGTGATGGATTTTCCACACACTTCCTCAACATCGGCATGTGGAACACCGAGTGAATGGAACTCAAACTAGAGGGAAACTCCAATTCATATGCAACACTACCGACCCTCTTTAAAACTAAGTATGGGCCGATATACAGAGGACTAAGCTTTTCCTTCTTCCCAAACTGCATTACTCCCTTCATGGGAAATACCTTTAAGAATACCTAATCACCAACCTCAAACTCTAACTCCCTACTTCTCACATCGGCATAGGAATTTTGGCATTTTTGGGCGGCTTTAAGCATATCCTAAATCACCTTCACCTTCTCCATGTCTTGGTAAACTAAATTCAAGCCAAATATCTCTACCTTACAAATCTTCAATCATCCAATAGGAGAACTATACCTCCTACCGTACAAGGCCTCAAACGGATCTATCCCAATACTAGAGTGGTAGCTATTATTATACACAAACTCTATAAGAGGAAAATGATCAGCCCAACTACCACCATAGTCAATCACGCAAGCTCAAAGCATATCTTCCACTATCTGAATAGTCCTTTCTGCTTGCCCATCCGGTTGTAGGTAGAAAGTAGTACTAAGGCTCACCTTGGTCCCCAAACCTCTCAGAAATGAGCATCAAAACAGCAATGAGAATTGAGCACCATGATTTGACATGATGGAAATAGGCGCCACAAAAAACTTCAAAATTTCCTCAATGAACAATTTTGTATAATACTCTACCAAAAAGTTATTCCTTGTTGGCAAGAAGTGAGAAGACTTAATCATCCTATCCATGATGACCCAAATTGAATTAAACTAATTTTGAGATCGAAGAAGATCGATAACAAAATCCATATTAATTAGTTCCCACTTCCACACGGGAAACTCAATTTCTTGATACAACCCTTCAGGCTGCAAATGTTCAACCTTCACTTGTCGGCACACCATGTATTTAGCCACAAAACTGGCCATATCTCACTTTGTATTGTTCTACCAATAGATATTCTTAAGATCATGATACATCTTCATCGAACAAGGATGAATGGCGTAATGCGACTCATGAGCTTTGTCAAGATCCTCTCTAGCAAACCATCTACGTTGGGAACACATAACCTCCCTTGGTACCATCACTTTCTACTCACCTACATCCCTCTTGATTTGTATCAAGATAAGATCTAACACTTATTTCTCTTTTACCTCAGCACCAAGAGATGACTTTTCCACCTCTTAAATAAACACACCACCAACCTTAGAGTCTAAGAGAAAAACTGTATGGTTAGCCAAACGGTGAACATCTTTCACCAACTCCCGCTTATCCACATCCATATAAGCTACACTTTCCTTGGATAATATGTTAAAAGCATCAGCAACCACATTAGCTTTGCCTAGATGGTAGTGTAGACTCATGTTATAGTCTTTCAACAATTCAAGCCACCTCTGTTGCCTAAGATTCAGCTTCTTTTGAGTGAATAATATTGCAGGCTCTTATGATCAGAAAAGATATCTACATACACTCTGTACAAATAGTGATGCTACAAATTCCACAACCAATAAATCCAAGTCATAAGTTGGATAATTCTTTTTTTGAACATTCAACTATCTAGAGGAATAATCTACCACCTTGCTATAATGACTCGAGACTACCTCCTAGTCGTTACACGGTGCTCATGATCTCGAAGGACCACAAGCTAACCTTCTACTGATATCTGTACCTGAGCTCTGCATAATATAATATAATATAATATAATATAATATAATATAATATAATATAATATAATATAATATAATAAATACAAAAAACTGATAGAAAACTTGCCATAAGGTTCAAAATATCTAATATACTCAAAACTAAAAATTAAATACTGTTACATCTGTTTGAAAAGCCTCTAGACTGTCTGAATTGTGGAGTTGATGGGACATGTCCCAAATTAACTTCGTCTACTGAAAATAAACTAAATCTTATGTGATAATAAAATAAGGATCATCCTCAAATAAAGAGGACTCACTGCTACGCCTACTGCTGCTGACTGGGACTAAGATGCTAAGGGTACCCTGGATCTCATGCCTCTGAACCTATGGTGTAAAGTAAAACACCATAGCGCAAATACGTCAGTACCTAGGAATATAATGAGTATGCAAGATGAGGTAAGGCTAAATGCAAGGGCTTATGCATGAACAAGTACTTAACTGAATAATTATAAGAGTACTGAATGAGGACATATGCATAAATACACAAATCATAATTGAAATCATCGTGACTCTGAATACTAAAACTCGGGTACTACTTTACTGACGTCTAAACTCACTACTAATACTGAGATACTTAACAATTGAAACTTCTGATATTGATAACTGAGTACTAAAGTTGAGATAGCCCTATCTAGCGAGTGATCTCAGAAACTTATGATACTATAGCTGATTAACTAAATCTACTCATATCAATGACTGAATTCTGAGCTTGCTACTATCGACTGACTGAATCTAAGATCAAACCTTTCTAACGGATGATCCCTGAGTCTATTACCAATGATAAGAAGAGATTATGTTTGAGATCAGACCTATCTAGCGGAAGATTTCTAAATCTGATAATAAGAATAATTAATTGAATCTAAGATTAAGCCTATCTAATGGGTGATCTTTGGATCTGAAAATTAGAATAATCAACTGAATCTGAGACTAATATCAGGCCTATCTAATGGGTGATCTCGGGATCTGATAATGAGAATACTCAACTGAATTTGAGACTGAGATCAAGCCTATCTAACGGGTGATCTCTGGATCTGATAATACTGATAATGATCAACTTTATGAAAGACCATGCCTATCTACCGAGTGGTCCATGAATCTATAGAACTATTTGAGTTCCTTACTGAGATAGGTGATTATATTTAACAGTCCTAATTTCTGAGTTCTACTCTGAAGACTGATACTGAAATTACAACTGTAGGAGTTCTCACTTAACCAACATGCCCCAAATCTAAACTAGTGGGGTCCAACCAGTAACCCCAGCTAGAAGGGTGTCAATATCGTGCCACTAGTATAGACCTCTACTCTGGTCAAGCCTCTTTGACGGGTGACCTTAAATAGGAAGTCAAGCCTAAGGCAGTATGATAGTCAAGCCTTAATCTAATGGGTGACTCTTAGTCCTGCGCTGGTTATACAGTTCTGGAGTTCAGGGATTGCTGCTAACGACTCTGCCTCTCTAATGGAAGGGTCGTCATCCCTACACTTGCTCGGTGCTATCTCCTACTCCCAACTGAAAGAGTCTAAACTGATTCTTAACTGAACTAAAACTGAGTTGAATCTGTTACTGATCATATTTCTCGAATGATCTGACTGAGTTACACTGATTTTACTTGGTTCCATTATCTGATGGAATACTACTGAATCTCATTATCTGACTGAATGATACTGAGCTCTGAATAGATTACTTGAATGCTACTGAGGTCTGAACTGAACACTTGAATACTACTAGATCTGAGTTGAGTACTGAACTGAGGCTAGAATACTAACGATACTGAGATTACTGAGATTTCTTAGATTACTGAGATTACTTAAGTTTTGTAACTATCTGAGAGTTCTGAGTTCTATAACTCACTGAGTTCTGAGAATCGTGGCTTGATTAAGATTATCGTGAAAACTGACACTGGCTCTAGACTGCAGCTAATTTGTCGGGTATAAATACCCCCCGGACTCGATGACATAAAAGTAAAACATAACCATTGTTGAATAATCATAACCATGGACATTCATTCACCATCACAAGACTAGAACATCTCTTTAAGTATTTAGAAAACCATAAACATGTGATAATATAAGAAGATATGCTATTGGCTCATACTCCATTCAAAAAGGTCTTGCATCAAACACTTAGCATGCATTAAAGAACACATAACTGGGGAATTTCATGCAATCATATCATAATTCATCCACTAAGGCTTTTAAACAAACACTTGGCATGCATGAGCTAGCACACAATTGGGGATTTCTAGTCAACATGCTATAATGGCTCTAATTGCTTCACATAAGCATTTTATCAAACATATGGGAAGCATGTTTTCCTTATTCAACAATTTCTACACTCAATTAACATAAACATATCACTTAACAAGCAACTTAAAGAGGGTTTATCATAAATATCATATATTAGGGCCAAAGCTTGAAACCTTGTAAACAAATCATGAATTAAAACTCAATACTAACATGAACTTCAATTTCAATTCACATGAATCATGAAAACTCATAAACATAAGATCTTTGAATTTAACAAAGATCTTGGAGAGATTCTTGATTTCTTGATTTTTTTCTTCTTGAAGAAAGAAGTGTTTTGATCTTGTAGGAAACCCTAGCTTTGATGTTGAAGATGAAGAATGAAACCCTTAGGTTCATTCAAGATATATATATATAAGTGTAAAAAGGGTGGGAAAAGACCAAAAAACCCTTTTTAAAAATGTCTTAAAAATACTAAATGGGATTTACGACGGTCGGAGTGATGGTGCGTCACTAGTCTGACGGTCCGTCGGATCATCCGTCGTACATTGGTCAGAAAAAGGCCACACTGCTTTAGTTGTGACGGTCCTAGTGACTGTCCGTTTCTAGCTTGACGATCCATCATATTGGCCGTCACACTTGGACCAGAAGAGGGAGTCACTGCCTAGGTTGCGATGGTCCATCACAAACTCGACGGACCGTCAACCTGTCCGTTGTACCTGGGCGGTTCCGACAACTCTCAGTAAAACGACCATAACTTCTCACCCTAATACCAGATTTGGATGAAATTGTTATCGTTAAAAAGCTAATTCAATTTTCTACATGACAAAAATTCAATATTAGGAAAATTTTACACGATTTAAAAAATATTTCTCACTTAGAAAGTCACTTCTCAATCTTTTAGGGCCAGATTTACGCTTCACTTGATACGCACTAAGGCTCAGACTATAAGAGAATTTTGTAGGGTCTTACACTTGCTATGCTGTATCAACACGCAACGAAGACCCACACAGGATGTATCATAATAGACCACAAACTATCAGTGCCTTTAGGCAAAGTCAAGACCGAAGCCAAAGTCAACTTATCCGTCAGCTTCTCAAAAATAGCCTCACAAGTATCGGACCACAAAAACTTCACCTTCTTTTAAGTTAACGTAGTCAACGGGACATCTATAGAAGAGAAACTTTCCACAAATATCCTGTAGTAATCGGCTAAACCCATGAAGCTCCGAATATCGATTGTAGTTGTGGGTGTAGGCCACTTTTTAACCACTGTAACTTTTTGTGGATCCACCATGATCCCTTCACTAGATATTACATGACCCAAAAAAGTAACAACATTCAACCAAAATTCACATCTCAAAAATTTGGCATATAATTATTAATCCTCCAGGGT
>NW_025859587.1:164909-184130 GCF_002878395.1 Capsicum annuum
CATAATGCGAAGATGATCAGCATGATTCACTTCACTCTTAGAGTACATCAAAATATCATCTATAAATACCATAATGAACAAATCCAGAAACTAATGAAAGACTCTATTCATCAAGTCCATGAATGTCGCAGGGGCATTAGTCAACCCAAAAGACATAACTAGGAACTCAAAATGCCCATATCGGTATGAAAGAAAGTCTTAGGGGTATCCACCGCCCTAATCTTTAACGGATACTACCCAGATCAAAGATCGATCTTAGAGAAAAACTTAGCACCCTAAAATTGATTAAACAAATCATCTATCCTTGGAAGAGGATACTTATTCTTTGTCATTATTTTATTTAATTACCGGTAATCAATATAAATCCAAAGGGAATGATCCTTATTACGCATAAATAATATCGGTGCACCCTACGGAGACACACTAGGATGGATGATACCCTTATCTAAAAGATCATATAATTGCTCCTTAAGCTCCTTCAACTCCAAATGAGACATTCAGTACGGGGGAATAGAGACAGGATGAGTTTCCAGAACAAGATCAATCCCAAAATCAATCTCTATATCAGGAGGGACACCAAGAAGATCATCAGGAAAGACCTCAGGGAATTTATTTACCACTTGAATGGAAAGTAAAGAAGGTCCCTCCGATTTAGAATCTTAACCCGAATAAAATGGTAAAGACACCCCTTGGAAATTAAGTTTTGGCTCTAAGATATGATATGAACCTTTCCTTAGGTACTAGAGAGCCCTCTTCCCACTCAATAACTCATTAGAGAATTTAAAAATGAACTTATGGGTCTGACAATCTGAAGAGTCCATCCCCAATATGACATCAAAATCAACCATGTCTAATTCAAACAGATCCACTAAAGACTCCCTACCACCCACATATACCACACAACCCCTATAGACTCTTTTAGCAATACAGAGTCACTCACCGGGGTTGAAAAATGAGTTCCAAAATACACCCGGGACCAAAACTAAAATGCATAACCATAAATAGGGTCACATAAGAAAGAGCAGACCCCAGATCAAGTCAAAAACACACACCATGGGAAAAGAGCTTCAACATACCAGTAACAATATCTGGAGATACCTCAGACTCCTGGTGGGTAGTGATAGCATAGAGATGGTTCCGACAGTGTTAGAGCTAGATGGTGCACCCTTTGGTGCAGGAGCTGATGAAGAAGCAATCAGAACCTTATTTTCCCCAAAAGCAACCTTACCCATGGGACAGATTCTAAGCATATTCCTTGGCTATCCATATTTGAAACACTTGTCCCTTCCCTCATCACAAAAACTGATGCAACCAATCATAAAATCTATAGAGAGAAACCTAGTTTACCCTAAAAGAAACCATACCCACGGGATAGATTCTAAGTATATTCCCTAGCTGGGCATATTTGAAACACTTGTCCGTTCCCTCATCACAGAAACCACAATGCAACCAATCATAAAATTAGGCCCCACTAGCTTGAGATTGTGCACCCTGTGCCCTAGAACCATCACCACCCTAAAAAAGTCAGTCACCAGACGGCTTTGAGTAAGGAGCACTAGCAGTCAAGAAAGAATTAGAATTGCCTCACTTCTTCTTGGACCACTTTCCACTATCTCTTCCACTTTGCTGCTGACTTTCACTCTGATAAAAGATCTAAACTTTTTATTACCTTTCCTTTATCTTCACCTACTTGTTCTCTTTCTCAACCTACTGCATATACACAACCAGTTTGGAAATGTCCATATCCTTGTTTAAAAAGGAAGCTTTTCATTCTAGAATCAAATCACGAGACAACCCGGAAGCAAATTTTCTCATTCTAGCCCTCATGCTAGACACCAACTCAGGAGCATATCGGGACAGCTAATGAAACTTCAAGTCATACTTCTTAACTATTATCCTACATTGCCTCAGATTCACAAAATCTTTGACCTTTATCTTTTTCAACTACTAAGGAAAGAAGTGTTGAGAAAAGGTCTAGAAAAGTCCTCCCATAAGGCGGTCTCAATATCCACGCCCCTGAGCTGCTTCTACTCTTCTTACCACTGATGTTTTATATATTTTAACTGATAAACTACAAACTCCACAAATTCTACCTCAGTAACATGCATCACATAAAAGATCTTTTCCATTTCATTTATGAAATATTGATAATCTTCCTCAAATTTTGTACCAATAAAAATAAGAGAGTTCAACCTCATAAATTGACCAACTTTTGTGGCCTCAGATGATGGAGCAACAGAATCCACTGCTCAGTCTGAGAGGCAACCAACTGAGTGAGCAAATAGATCGACTGGTAAAACTCAGCATTAGATACGTCACTTGATGTATCTAAAGAGGGATAGGAGGAATCGATAAGGCTATATTAAGACTATCAAAAATAGTGGCCCTAGACTTAGTCTAAACCCCTGGAGTAGGATGAGCTCTATTTCATTTATCCTTAAATGGGAAAGAAGGGTTCCTACAAGCATCAGATCTTTTCAGAGGCATGATTTGAAAGGCAAACAAACAGAAATTAGAGAGATTCAAGACCTTAGACTCTACAGCCCAATAATAGAGCATAAGGAAGAGAAACATTCCTAAATGCCTTATAGCCTCTCCCTTATAAGTGTGGTACGCTACACACCCATAAAAAAGACTCTACTTAAAATGGCTTTATGGATACCTAATTGACCATAAACCTAGTATCTAATACCAATCTGATATGACCCAAACCTGGGCCTGGCCATGTCTAGTATCTCAAGTCCAACTAGGACCGAAAACCATCCCCAATCCCCAAAATATCACCCACTTTACACCCCGCGTAGGATGAATCTGAATATATATAATAAGATAAGAGAATATCAATTAAAAACATTATAATAAGTATATAACCAAACCCATCCATTTATAACCAAACATCCAACCAATACCAATACCAATGCCAATGTCAATGCCAAAACAAATAACGACACCGCCTATGTCCACAGTAGTCCGACAAAGCCTCTAATCAAAACTAAAGAATATCCAGTTCGGACATGCTCGGGACCAAAGCTAAAACCAAGACCAAAGGAATAGTAAAAATATAAAGAAATTCATAGCATAAAATGAGTCTTCCAAGTATAGAAGCACACTATTTTAGTCTGACTCAAAAGCTAGCCACAAATTACCTAGCCACTAAGAAGAAGGAGTTGAAATATGGCCGGTTCCTACATCACGTCATGATACAACGTCCAAAGATGATCAGCAGGAACTTTAGCATATAACTTAGGGATAAAGATAAAGTAATGCCATCAATCTAAAACCAAGTCAAACCAATGCACATAACCATATGTGAATACATATATACATATATACCATGCTGTATAGGGAATAAGGTTTAGAATGCGTTTCAAATACTTAACCTGGTTTGTGTAGCTTTACCATCTTAAGTCCACCCATGGGCTATATGGGTCCAGTATTACCACCTAAACGGGCCCCGGTATATGTTAGCCGCACAAATTAGAGTATCATAAATAGCCGAGGATTCCCTTCTACCCTTCACCCTTCATGATACATATATACATATATAGACTTGGACGATTCCCTTGTACCCATCACCCTTCATGATACATACATACATGTATTGACTTGGATGATTTTCTTTTACCATACAAAAACATGGTCATCAAGATAAACCCTCACATCGGCAAACATGAGTTTCTAGTATCCATTCTTTCAACCTACACCTTCATAGCTAGTGATTAGTACCCCCCATTATTGACCAGTTAAAATATTTAAAACATAGCCAAACCACCAATTCTATGAGTCAATTATTAAGGCCTTATTAAGTGGTATCATCATACTGACTATAAATTGCAAGAGAAATCATTAAGCCAAGACTTAGGGGATTCTCGTGTACCCTGCAGACTCCATTATTAGAATCACTTGGGGGATTCTCATGTACCCCACAAGGTTTTTCATAAATCATTCACATAGAGGATTCTATTATTCCCCATAAGGTTTTTAAAACCATCCTTAACCATTTAACCATTTATATCATGCATTAGTTTCAAGAAACAATCCAAGCCAAGTGATAACATAAACCAAAATCAATTTTATAAGTGGGTTGATGCCAAAACAATCAATTTGGGGATTCTATTGTACCCCTATTTCCATCCACTATTCCCATGCACCTCAATGCATTTACCAACCATCAATTTAAACACAATAGTTTCATAAATATCATGGAAGAATTATTTAAACAATTATATTAAAAACCCTCAACCCATATTTTAAAACCCAATATTAATGTCCCATGAATAATACTTTAAATCAAATGTTTTTACAAAATTGACAATGAGGGAAGAGTAACGTGCCTTAAACACCAAGAAGTATAGAGAGAAATCACCCTTGGAAGCCTCAATTAGTTAATCTCTTGAAAACCCTAAGTGTTCTTGACCTTGAGGATTTGAAGTGTTTGGGAGTCTATTTGATGAGCTTATAACATCCAACGATAACCTAAAAAGGTTTTAAGATGTAGGTTTCAAGTTGGGCAAAAAAGAAAATGTCCAAAATGCCCTTAACTTAAAAGCTAGAAAAAGGTTGTCTTTGACTACGAGTTAACCATTGACTCTTAACCACTCTTTATGACTCATGTCCATGAGTTGTAACCAAGACATTCTCACCAAGCACCCAAACTATTATCGTTACGACTCAACCAACTAAATTCTAATGAGACTCTATGACTCGTACGATCCAGTCATAGTCAACTAATACTTAAATGGGTTAAATGCTGAACATTCAACGATTTTATCCCATGACTTGAACATATCCTTACGGCTGGATCTTAGTGAGCCACTCGTACTAGAAGCAAAATCAAGCTACAAACTTAAATGATTTGGTTACGACTCCTTCTAACGACTCATCATGAGTCTTTATGACTCGTGCCCTCAAATCATACCTAGGATAAAAACTTAACACCACACACTAGTCACCTTACAACTAGGGTCACCTGATCCATTAAGACACCCTAGAATCATGGGGTCAAGTCGTAACCAAGATAGTGATCTCAAAGCTCAAGAAATTTTCAAAGGCTAAAATCCAGGGTATTTTCATCTAGGTTGGTGGTTTACATGTAATAAATTGAGGATGAAAAGAAGAAAACCGTAAAGATAGGAGAGAGGCAGATCAAAAAGTTTAGATATGTAGAGCAGGGTGCTAATTAGTAGAATATTATGAGAGATAGTAGGCACAAGAAGAAGAATTAGGGAAATTTACATTTGTGTGTCAGTGCTTCTTATTCTAAGCCTTTAAGTGATGGTCTCTTTTAGGCTAGTAGTGGTCCTAAGGCATAAGGAGCCCAGACTCAAGCTAGTGGAGCTTAGTCAACCTTATCTTACCCTCTTTTACCATTTTTATGGGTAGTTTCACCGCTTATGTTATAAAGAAGGAAGAAATTGTTATTATAATTATGGTCAGCTTGGTTATATATAGCGAGATTTTCCTTCAGCCAGAGTCGCCACCAGAGAAAATAAGGTCTCGATTGCTACTTTCTTGGCTCCTGTACCTAATGGCGCTACTTCAGATACTGGAAGTGACCGAAATTGCCTCTATGCACTTACTTCTTATCAGGAATCTGAGTTATCGCCAGATATTATCACCGATATATTAAAACTCTTCTCTCATGATGTGTACTATTTGCTTGATCTGGGTTCTACTCTATCTTATGTGACTCCTTATATGGTTGTACACTTTGGTTTTGATCTTAAAAATATTTCTGACCCCTTTTTTGTTTCTACTCTGGTGGGTGAGTCTACTGATGCTAGAAAAATCTATAGGGATTATGTGGTGTCTATCTTTAATAGAGAGACACTGATGGATTTGATAGAACTTGATATGGTAGATTTTTATGTAATGTTGGGGATGGATTAGATTCATTCGTGCTATGTTTCTCTGGATTGTAGGACCCAAAAGGTCAATTTTAATTTTCCTAATGAACCAATATTAGAAAGGTAGGAGAGTTCCTTAGTACCCAAAGAGAGGTTTATCTCATATCTTAAAGATCAAAAATTAATTTCTAAAGGGTTTCAATATCATCTAGTTCAAGTTAAAGATTCTAACTTTGAAAGTCCTTCTTTACAATTTATCCTTGTGGTTAATGGATTTTCAGAAGTTTTCCTTGATGATCTTGCTGGAATTCCTCCTTATAGGAAAATAAATTTTGGGATTGATTTTCTACAGAATACCTAACCCATTTCCTTTCCTCCTTATAAGATTGCTTCGAGTGAACTAAAGGATCTAAAGGAGCATTTAACGAAACTTTTTGATAAGAGTTTTATTCATCCTAGTGTTTCTCCGTGGGGTTTTTTCTGTACTTTTCATGCAAAATAAAGATGGGTCTCTTTGGATATGTTTAGATTATCGCCAATTGAATAAGATTATAGTGAAAAATAAGTACCCTCTTCTAAGGATTAATGACATTTTCGATTAGCTTCAGGGTGCTAGGTGTTTCTCTAAGATTGATCTCCGTTTGAGCTATCATTAGTTGAAAATTAGGGAGGTTGATATTCCCAAGACTATTTTCCAAACCCAGTATGGCCATTATGAGTTTTTGGTTTTATCATTTGAATTGACTAATGCTCCGACTGCATTCAAGGATCTTATGAATTTGCTTTTCAGAAAATTTCTAGATTTGTTTGTTGTAATCTTTATTGATGACATCTTGTTGTACTCTAAGAGTAAGGTGGATCATATCAATCACCTCCGAATATTGTGACCTTTCTTGGGCATGTTGTTTCTAGTGAAGGATTCAAGGTGGATCCCATAGAAATTTGTGGAGAGCTTTTCATCTATTATATCTTCGTTGACAAGGTTGACTTAGAAAAAGGTTAATTTTTTATAGTCTGATGCTTTTAAGGGTAGTTTTTAGAAGTTGAAGGATAAGTTGACTTTTGTGCCAATTTTGACCCTACCCGAGGGTAATGATGGGTTTGTTGTGTATCATGATGCATCCCGTATGGGGGATTGGGTTGTGTTTTTATACAGCATGGTAAGGTTGTAGTTTATGCTTTCAGGAAACTTAAGGTTCATAAGAGACAAACTCACAATTTAGAATAAACGGCTGTGGTCTTTTCCTTGAAGATTTGGCGTTATTATCTATATGGAGTGCATATGGATATTTATTTAGACCATAAGAGCTTGTAGTGTGTGTTTATATAAAAGGAATTAAATCTCTAGTAGAGGCAGTAGCTCGAGCTACTTAAGGATTATGACATGAGTTTACACTACAATCCAAGTAAAACTGATGTTATTATTGATGCTTTAAGCAAGTTGTCTATGGGGAGATTATCTCATATTAATAAGGAGAAAAAAAGGTTGGTGAAGGATATTCGCAGGCTGGCTAACTTGGGAGTTAATCTCTTGGACTTTGAAGATTAGAGAGTGATTGTTCAAGAATTAGTGAAGTCGTATCTAGGTATTGAGGTAAAGGAGAAATGGGTTTTAGATCCCATACTTATGTAGATTAAAGATGATGTGGGTCAGCAAAAGGCTATGACCTTTTAGATAGAAGGAGATAGCATCTTGAGGTATCAAGGTAGGTTCAATATTACTGATGTAAATAGGCTCCGTGAAAGGATTTTGAATGAGACTCATAAGTCTAGATATACAGTTCATCCGGGTTCTACTAAAATATATCATAACGTGAAAAAAATCTAATGGTGGAATAATATAAAGAGAAATTTAGCAAACTTTATGGCTAAGGTATGGCTTGTCAGCAAGTAAAGGTTGAGCATTTGAGGCCTTTTGGCAAATCTCAAGAGATAGAGTTGCCCATGTGGAAGTGGGAAATGATACGCGGTCTCTTAATCAGTAAGACACTATTTGGGTTATTATGGATAGAATGATCAAGTCTGCTCACTTTTTGCCCGTGAGGACTAACTACTCAGGAGAGGATTATGCTAAGTTGTTCATTCAGAAGATAGTTAAGTTGCATGGGGCGCCTGTGTCCATTATTTCAGACTGAGGTATGCAGTCTTCTCACTTCTAGCATTTATTTTAGAAAGGTTTGGGTATGTAGGTCAACCTTAGCATCATTTTCTACCCCCAAATAGATGGATAAGTAAAGCAGACTATTCAGACTTTGGAGGATATACTAAGGGGCTGTGTGATTGACTTTAAGGGTAGTTGGGTTGTATAACGCCCCGAATCTGGTACCTGTAACGCTACAGAGTGCCCATGACCCCGAAGGACCCCAAGCTAACCCATGACTGATATCTGTAAACTGAACACTGAATAATAGTAACAATATCATAAATGCATAAACATGAACTGTAAGGCCATAAGGTTCAATACTAGTACATAACTGAAAAATATGGTTTAACAATACCAAAACAACTGAGATAATTTTTTGAACATACGGTAGTCTGAAAGCCTCTAAACTGTCTGAATAAGGAGTTGATGGGACATGTCCCCAACTAACTCTGACTACTAAAATAAACTGAAAACTAAAATAGTAATATGATCATCATGTCTTCGAAAGATGAGGACTCATTGCTAACTCTGATCGCTGAACTGGGATGCTACTGGTTCTCTGGAGCTCATGCTTCTAAACCTATGGTATAAGACACCATAGCGCAAATACGTTAGTACATTGAATGTACTGGTATGCAAGTGAGGTAGGCTGAATACAATAGGTTCATATGCATGAACAATAATAACTGACTGATTAGCATGAACGTGAGTACATGTATGCATACATAACCGTAACTAAGATCACGATAGGACTGTTCTAACTACTGAGTCTACTGCCATTGATATCTGGGTCACTGATGAATGAGAAACTGATACTGTATTACTGAATACTAAAGGTCTGATACTATGTTACTGATACATAGAGAATTGTGTCTGACAGTTCTGATTATGAAGAACTAGCCTGGTTGATTGTATCTGATAGTCCTGAAGCTGAATGCTAATAACAAAAGTTCTGATAACTTATATAACTGATAACATGAGTGACTATATCTGACAGTCCTAAATCTGATGGAACTAGCTGAGTTCCGTACTGTATCTGAGTAACTAAATTTGAGATCAATCCTATCTAGCGGGTGATCTCTAAATCTGATGATACCATTACTGATTGACCATAGTTGAGATCAGTCCTATCTAGTGGGTAATCCTGGAGTCTATTTATAATGATAAGGAGTGACTGTATCTGATAGTCCTAAATCTATACTACTGAGCTGAATTGACTGTATCCGACAGTCTTAATTATGTAACTGAAACTGTGGGATGTAGTCATCTAACCGACATGCCCCATACTAAGCTAACTGGGGTCTAACCTGTAACCCCAGCTGGAAGGGTGTCGGTGCTACGCCACTGGTAAAGACAACTGTCATGGAGTCAGACCTAATTTAGCGGGTGACCCCTAGGATCAGTCCTATACATTTAATGTGCTAACGGGTGATCCCTAAGTATGTCAACCCTATTTAATTGGTGACATCTCATACCTACGCTGGCTACGTAGTTCTAGAACTTAGGGATTGCTCCTAGGGATCTCAGTCCTATCTAGAGGGTGAGTCCCCATCCCTAGGCTCGCTCGGTGCTGAATCCTACTCCCATCTGAAAGACACTGAACTAATTAACTAAACTGGGCTGATTAACTGAACTGAACTGATACTAGTGATATTTTCTAGCGAAGCTAAACTGAATTTACTGAGTTTCATTGACTAACGGACTGTACTGAGTTCTGAGGACTGACTGAGAATACTGAAGTTACTGAGATTACTGAGCTACTGAAATTATTGAGATTTCTGAGATTTCCTGAGTCACATGACTGATTGAGTTCTATGGATCATAGCTTGACTGAGGAGATTGTGAAAACATGACATGGCTCTAGGCACATAGCTAAATGTTCGGGTACAAGTACCCGCAAGACTCGATGAGAAGAAACTGACATAGCATGGCTTACTTGAACACATGACCAACAACACAATTCATAATTCATATATTGAAACACTTCATCAAACATGTTATATGCATAAGCTTGTACATACATGGGGATTTCATTATATCATACTAGTTGGGCATTGTTCCTTTATCTAGGCATTTAATCATACACATGGTAGGCATAGCACATGTAGACAACCTTATACAACAATTAATCATCATAATTCATCTCTAATTTCATCATCCTAGGGTTTATTTATAGGTTCACGTGAATATACATCTATACAAATCAATTCCATATAAAATTGATCACCCAACATGGATTTGAATTCAATTGATCATTCTCAACATAAACAAAACAAACCCAACATAAAATTCATAAAGAAAGCCATAAACTTAAACCTACAAAAAAAATTCTCAGGATTCATGGACAAAAGAAGTCCACACTATCCATACCTTAGTTCGTGATTTCGTGAAGATTGATGGTGAAACCTTCTTGAATTTGAATCTCCAATAGAAACCCTAGCTTGTTCTTGAGAGAAACTAGTATATTTTGGGTGAAGAATGGTTGAATCATGTGTTATTGGGTTTAAATAGGGGTAGGAAATTAATCCTTTTAACCCTTGGATGCATCTTTAATTTCTGAGAAAATTTCTCGATTTTCATCCTTGGCGCGACGTGCCACTATCGCGCCAAGTCACTAGAAAGTGACAAATGGGAAATTGCACGGTGGTGCGATGTGGAGCTATCGCATTGACACCTTGTCTACAACCTGAAAGTTTGGCACGATGCACCACTATTGCGAAGCAACACTGGAAATTGACAATTGCCATTTGAGTTATCTCCGCGACGCGCTGAAGGCTTAGGTGATACACTGTCTCACTAAAAAGGCTCTAACTCTTCACCCGGGTGTCGGATTTGGGCGAATTTGGTATCGATGGAAATCTTATTTGATTCCCCACATGATAAAAAGTCAAAATATTTAAAATACCACATGTAAAAAAGTGGATTCATCTTTCAAAGAAAGCTTTTAAAATTCTTGGGAAACTTTTCAAGCTAGGAAAAGTATAGGATATTACAATATCTCCCCCTTGAGAACATTCATCCTCGAATGAGACTGAGTGAGAGGGAAAGAATACAAACTGATGTACATACTGAAGATGACTGAATGTAACATGATTTCATAACTGACATGACTGATGGCTGAATATAACATACTGAACATGCATATCTGATGCATGACTAATAAGCTGAATTTATGCATATCTAATTCATGACTGATAATTGACATATGAGTACATACCTGAATATTCTAATGAACTAAATTTCTTGTAGTGAGAATGCATGTCTCATGCATAATTACATGCCTAAACTGATATATGAATGCATGGCTAAATATGCAAGGGTACTTAGTACCAAGTTTGTGATGAACACTGAATACGAAACTGAGTAAGACTAAGGAGAACTATTATCTTAACTGGAAATGCTAATGAATCTGAGATCATCTTACTAAACATGCATAAGCAGAAATACAAGAACCTAACTGAGTCTGGTCTGATGCGTGACATACAAACTTAACATCATGAACGAAACTGAGCCTCTGAATACTTGGCCCAAAGATGAGGTTGGGACTTTAAGGGTCAACTTATGAATACCCTCTACTCTAAACTAGATTCTTTATTTAAAAAGAAACTTTATTTAAGGCATGAGAACGTTGAGGAAATAATGGGGTGTCTCCCTCTTCGGACACTATATCCCTCTAAGAATGTTCACCCTAGTGAGATACTGGGGTGATACACAGGGCATCCACAGACTGATTCATGACTGAATAACTCATGCTAAAAATCTTAAGCTAAAATGAGAGCAAGAGGTCTAACAGTGCATATCATGAGTATGAAGGACCTATAACATACCTGAATCTATGCTGGGGGAATTTTCTTGATCATGGCGAGTCTAAAGAGCATAAAATCTGTTCTGACGCTGACCACTAGTGGTACTGGAAGTGACGCCCTGCTGGCACAAATCATTTTCCTCTTAAGCCCTTACTCTACATTCCCGTAGCCTGTGGTTTGGCTTACCACATACATAACATACCTCACTGGCTGCTCTACATACACCTAGGTGATTCTTACCATACTTTTCATAAAGTGGATAGGTAAGACTCCTGTTCTCACTATCCTGGTCCTCGAATCCTGATGACCTATCACGACTGTTATTCCCAAACTTGGGTACTGGTGCACTAGCTAAAGATGGAGTTGGGACTAAAAGCTTATGACTAACTGAGAACGGGTACCACCCCCAGACTTAGGCTGAGCAAAGCTGAAACTAACTGTTCTCTCCCTCTTATTTTGCTTTTTATTTATCTTATTCTTTTGCTCTTTTATCTACTGAGCATGGGTCATAAGTCTGGAAAAAGTCATGTCACTATTCAGCATAGCGGATCTACACTTATTAACCACGCTATCATTCACCTCTAACACAAACTTACTCATTTTGGCCCTTCTATCTGCAACCACATGAGGGGCATATCTGGTTAATTGAGTAAACTTAAGAGAATACTCTTTCATAGTCATGGTGCCCTATCTAAGGTTGATGAATTCTAACACCTTAGCTTCTCTTATTTCTAGGGAAAAGAACCTCTCTAAGAAAGCAGTGACAAATTAATCCCATTTTATAGGCCCTGCATCATCAGCCCTTTCTGACTTTCATTGCTTGAACCAAGTATGAGCCATATCCTGTAACTGATATGCAGCTAGCTCAGCACTCTCAACAGTAGTCACCCCATGATGTCAGTCATCTTCTAACCCTGATCTAGGAATTCTTGAGGGTCTTTATCTGATTTAGACCCTAAAAAGGATGAAGGGTTCATTCGGGTGAAATCCTGAATCTTAGCTGCAGCTGAATTGGCCACTGGGTTGGCCAGAACGACAGTTGGTCACTCATTATGAGTAGTAACTGACTGAGCAAGAGTAGTGAATGCAGCCCTGAACTCCACATGAAAAATATGATCGTCCAAAGGTTCTTCGGGCTGAGGGGCTCACTGATTTCTGTTTCTTTTTTTAGGAGGCATGTTCTGTAGAAAAAAGAGAGAAACAAATTAGATTGAGATATTGACTTGAGATTATGGTCATAGGCATGACATGAATACTGAAAGAAGGGAAACTGTTCCTAAAACATCTTATAGCCTCTACACATAAGTGTGGCGCATAATACACGCACGTACAAGACTCTACTGGATACGGCTTTTCAGAGATACGACTTTTTAGACTTCCTAGGACAATATTGAGCCTTAGGCACTGATACTAAATTTGTAACACCCTAATTTGGTACCCAAAATGCTACATGGTGTCCATGACCCCGAAGGACCATAAGCTAATCCATGACTGATATCTGTAAACTAAACACTGAATAATAGTAATAATATCGTAAATGCAAAAACATAAATTGAAGGTCCATAAGGTTCAATACTAGTACATAACTGAAAAAATATGGTATAATAATACCAAAATAACTGAGATAATTTTCTGAACATATTATAGTCTGAAAGCCTCTAAACTGTCTGAATAAGGAGTTGATGGGACATGTCCCCAACTAACTTCAACTACTAAAATAAACTAAAAACTAAAATAGTAATGTGATCATCATGTCCTAGAAAGATGAGGACTCACTGCTAACTCTGATCGCTGAATTGGGATACTACTGGTTCTCTGGAGCTCCTGCTTCTAAACCTATGGTATAAGACACCACAACACAAATGTGTCAGTACTTTGAATGTACTAGTATGCAAATGAGGTAGGCTGAATACAATAGGTTCATATGTATGAACAATACTAACTGACTGACTAACATGGACGTAAGAATACATGCATGCATATGTAACTGTAACTGAGATCATGATAAGATTGAATATTGAGTTCTGACTACTGAGTCTACTGACATTGACATCTGAGTCACTAAAGAGTGAGAAACTGATACTGTATTACTGAATACTAAGGGTCTGATACTATGTTACTGATACATGGATAACTGTGTCTGATAGTTCTGATTATGAAGAACTGGCCTGGTTGACTATATCTGACAGTCCTGAAGTTGAATTCTAATAACATAAGTTCTAATAACTGATATAACTGATAACATGAGTGACTGTATCTGACAGTCCTAAATCTGATAGAACTAGTTGAGTTCCGTACTGTAGTGGGTGATCTCTAAATCTGATGATACCATTACTAATTGACCATAGTTGAGATCAGTCCTATCTACTGGGTGATCCCGAAGTCTATTTATAATGATAAGAAGTGACTATATCTGACAGTCCTAATTTTGTAACTGAAACTGTAGTATGTATTCATCTAACCGACGTGCCCCATACTAAGCTTACTGGGGTCCAACCTGTAACCCCAGCTGGAAGGGTATCAATATCACGCCACTGGTAAATACAACTATTATGGAGTCAGTCCTAGTCTAGCTGGTGAACCCTAGGATCAATCCTATACATTTTAATGCACTAAAGGGTGATCCCTGAGTATGTCAGTCCTATCTAACGGGTGATATATCGTACCTATGTTGGCTACGTAGTTTTGGAACTTAGAGATTGCTTCTAGGGATCTCAGTCTTATCTAGCGGGTGAGTCCCCATCCCTAAGCTCGCTCGATGCTGAATTCTACTCCCACCTAAAAAACACTGAACTGATTAACTGAACTGAGCTGATTAACTGAGCTAATTAACTTAACTAAATTGATACTAGTGGTATTGTCTAGCGAAGCTAAATTGAATTTACTGAGTTTCGTTGACTGACGGAATGTACTGAGTTCTATGGACTGACTGAGAATACTGAAGTTACTGAGATTACTGAGCTACTGAAATTACTGAGATTTCTAAGATTTCCTGATTCACATGACTGAATGAGTTCTATGGATCATAGCTTGACTGAAGAGATCGTGAAAACATGACATGGCTCTAGGCACACAGCTAAATGTTCGGTTACAAGTACCCGCAAGACTCGATGAGAAGAAACTGACATAGCATGGCTTACTTGAACACATGACCAACAACACAATTCATAATTCATATATTGAAGCACTTCATCAAACATGTGATACGCATAAGCTTGTACATACATGGGGATTTTATGATACCATTCTAGTTGGGCATTGTTCTTTTATCTAGGCATTTAATCATACACATGGTAGGCGTAGCACATGTACACAACCTTATACAACAATTAATCATCATGATTCATCTCTAATTTCATCATCCTAGGGTTTATTTATAGGTTCACATGAATATACATCTATATAAATCAATTCCATATAAAAATTGATCACCCAACAGGGATTTGAATTCAATTAATCATTCTCAACATAAACAAAACAAATCCAACATGAAATTTATAAAGAAATCCATACACTTAAACCTAGAAAAGAGATTCTCGAGCTTCACGGACAAAAGGAGTCCATGAATGAACACTACGCATACCTTAGTTCGTGATTTCATAAATATTGACGGTGAAACCTTCTTGAATTTGAATCCCCAATAGAAACCCTAGCTTGTTCTTGAGAGAAACTTGAGAGAAACTAGTATATTTTGGATGAAAAATGGCTAAATCACGTGTTATTGGGTTTAAATAGTGGTAGGAAATTAACCCTTTTAACCCTTAGATGCGTCTTTAATTTTTGAGAAAATTTCCTGATTTTCATCCTTGGCACGACGGGCCACTATCGCACCAAGTCACTGGAAAGTGACAAATGGGGAATTGCATGGTGGCGCGATGCAAAGCTATCGCGTTGCCTCCTTGTCTGTGACTTGGAAGTTTGGCACGACACACCACTATTACGGAGCAACACTGGAAATTGACAATTTCCATTTGAGCTATCTCCGCGACGCGCTGAAGGCTCAGGTGATACACTGTCTCACTAAAAAGGCTCTAACTAACTCTTCACTCGAGTGTCAGATTTGGGAAAATTTGGAATCGATGGAAAGCTTATTCGATTTCTATATGATAAAAAGTGAAAATATTGAAAATACCACGTGTAAAAAAGTGGATTCATCTTTCAAAGAAAGCTTCTAAAATTTTTGGGAAACTTTTCAAGCTAGGAAAAGTACGGGGTATTACAGGTTGATCATTTGCCTTTTATTGAGTTTACTTATAACAACACTATCATTTTAGCATCCAAATATCTCTTTTTGAGGAACTTTATGGTAGGATGTGTAGGTCTCTTATTAGATAGTTTGAGGTGCACGAGTTTAGGTTGTTTGGCCCTAACTTGGTTTACCAAGCCATGGAGAAGGTGAAGGTAGTTAGAGAAAGAATTAAGACTGCTGAAATTCACCAGAAGTTTTATGCGGATGTGAGGTGAAGGAAGTTAGAGTTTGAAGTAAGTGATTGGATTTTTTTGAAGGTTTCTCCTATGAAAGGAGTAATGAGATTTGGGAAGAAAGGGAAGCTCAGTCCTCATTATGTTGGTCCATACCAAATTTTATCGAGGGTTGGTAATGTCGCTTATGATTTAGATTTGCCAATAAGTTTGGCTTCTATTTATCCTATTTTCCATGTGTCTATGCTGAAAAAGTGTGTGGGTAACCTTTCTTTTATAGTGCCAGTTGAGGATGTTGGTGTTACAGATTCTTTGTCTTATGAGAAAGTCCTAATTAAAATATTGGATAGGCAAGTTCCTAGGTTGAGGATCTAGGATATAGCTTAGGTGACGGTCTTATGGAGAAACCAAAATGTGGAAGAAGCTACATAGGAAGCTGAGGAAGATATGAGAGTTAAGTACCCATTTTTATTCCCGTGTTGAATGGAAATGCTTAAGGTATGAGTTTCATTTCTCTCTTATCGCATTTCGAATTGTCATATGATTCTGAGGTATTCTTGCATTTGTCGTACTAAAAATGTCCTGAGTTCTTATTCGGGGACGAATGATCTAGGGGGAGGGGTAATGTAAGACCTTATAAAATTTCAACTATTTTATTTTTGACCCTCTCGCTTGCGTAATGTCAATTTTTGACTTAGATTGTGTCATGGGGTGTTGAAAGGGTGTTTTGGGAAAATTTTGAAATCTTTGGAAGGGTTCAAGGCCATTTTAAAATTCCAAGGCAGTGAGCCTCCACGATATTGGTGTGCCACAAAGGTTAACCTCCACGATAAGAGTGTAACACAGAGGCTAACCTTTGTGATATTAGCATGCCACGTTGATGTGTAAATTTTGCCCAATTTTTATTTTTTTCACTTAGGGTGAGGGGTTTTTGGTCTTTTTGCCCCTTGCACTGCTTATAAACATAAAATTGACCCTTTTCCTTCAATTTTCAAAGATCAAACCATTCTTTTTCCTCTCTAACTCTAAGCCCAAAAAACTTCAAGGGTTTCATAATAAATTCATCAATTAGGCTTTAAACTTTGAATTCTCTTCAAATTTCTCTATATTTTCAGGTATGTTTCTCTTTCCTTAACTTTAATTTTACATTATGGCATTAATTTATTAAATATGCATATGATTTGAATTGATGGATTTGAAATTGGGTTGAGGGATTTTGGTTGTTTTTACTTGAACCATTTGTTCCATATTTTAAATTGATTATTCATGCTTTAATTGATGATTTTTGGAACTGAAATGGTATATTATTTTAATGGTTGGAATAGAGAACATGAATTTTCACAAATTGGTGGAATTTTGGCTTGATAATAGCATTAACCTCAACCTACTTTGTGAACTTGGTTTTGAATATGGATAATTGCATGATTTAACTTCTCTTTTGAACTCGTTTCATTGCATTAAAGGATAAAATGATAAATACGATTTTTAGATGGCCTTGGTGAACATGGACTGAATTTTAAATAAAACTTAAGAGTCAATTTGGTTATATGGATTGGTTTGACATAATTATATTATCTTGCAAGCATATTGATATGATGATACCAAGTTGGTAAATGTCTTAATAAATGATTCCTGGGTTAGTGGATTGTTTTATATGCAAACTGCTTTAATTTAGGCTTAAAAGAAATTGTCCAGTTCATTATGGAGGTATGTCCCCGAGGGAACGAACAATGAAAACCACTTTTGCCGACGTAGGAAGGTCTCTATGACTGTGTTCTTGGTGCACACTTTATGTTTTGGGATGACTATTGCCTTGGTATCTTTAGCCCTCCCTCAGTTTTTCCTCGGTTCGTGCGGCTAATATGATTGGGGCCCTTCCAGCATGAAAAGCTGATGTCGAGTGGAAACAAGACACTTTCGATGCTTAAAACCACGAACTTATGTGTGAACTTAGAATATTTTATTAGAAATGATGAACTTTGGTATGAATTACAGGTAAGATAGGTCTACAACAGTATTTGAATGAAAATAGAAGAAGGCCTAAAAAAGACTAACTCTGATCAGTACACGAGTCAGCTCCTGAGTCTTAACCATTCAATACGACTCGTATGCTGAATCGTATGTGCAACATAACCAAAAGTTAGAAGCTAAGTGTGAGAAAGATATGACTCAAGTATACTAACCGTAAGCCAGGATACAAGTCGTACAAAGCAGTCATAAGCATAACAGAACCTAAGCTACCACCCAAGAGTTAAAGTATCGAAAGTATACGAGTCAGAAGTCTAAGTATGACTCGTATAGGGATGACGTATACAAACCAGTATTCAAAACTTGGAAAGATGAAAGTCCTAGGTAGATACGAGTGAAGGACACGAGTCTTACACTTAGGAACGACTCATATAAAGTTGTTGTATGCTGAATAAAAAATTGAAGCCTCAAAATATTAGACACTAGAACAGATACGAGAAGGCAGGGTATGACTCGTATTGAATCTATATGAGTGAAGACTGATTCAAATCGATTGCCGACTTAACTTTACCTTTTCCTTTTTATTAGGAGTTTAAGGTTATTTTGAGATACTATAAATGCCCTAGGGTTTAACTTTTATTGGGTTACATGTTATTACATTCTTTGACGTATTAGTACGCATTATTACATTTTTTTTATAATACTTCTACAATTGTTCTTTAGATTTTGGGTTTTTATTCAACTACAGACTTTGGAGTTTAATCATCTTATTCTTATGCAATTGATTTATGTGTTCTTCATTGATAATCATAGTTTCTTGCACAAACATGAGTGGCTAATCTCCTTATATAGGGTTGTGGGAACCCTGGCAGATTAGTTACGCAGAGAAAGTGTGAGACTCAATTGTTCTAGGGTTTCTGCATGTGTCTTAGTCTTTTTCACAATAATTAATCTCAAGTATTGTTCGTACCTTAAGATAGCATATAGTTGCATCCATCCCTACCAAGGAGGTTGTAATTGGGGAAAAAAGTTAAAA